>NW_005879245.1:0-7101 GCF_000147115.1 Myotis lucifugus | reverse complement strand
TTTTACATATTAACGGCGTTTACTTCATTCAGTGAATGAATAGTAAGCTTTAAATACTAAATAAAGATTCATTGTTGGCTGAAGCAAGGTGCTATGAATGATGATTTCAATCATCAGTTCCTGGCTAAGACTATTATTACCTATAGAAGGTTAACAACCAATAATCATATTAATGGCAGTCATCATTTATTTGATGCTTACTAGGTGATGCAAATGTTATACCTATATAAATATATAATCTCTAATTCTTACAATAACTCTAGGAGGTGGATATTCTATTTTATAAACCCTCCAAGGCTCCAAGTTGTTAATTGAATTTTAAGAGGCCACAGGACTCACAAAGTGGAGATAAAAGAATTCAAACCTATATCTGAGTGGACGCTAAAACTCAGGCTTTTTTTTCAAATTATAGTATCATCTGTCCAACCTCTTACCTATACTTTCTTCTTTCCTTCACCTTATTTTGTTCTCCATTCATGAAGGATTTTCCTTTAGAATCTGATTGTCCCACTCAGCCTAGCTTGGACTTTGTGATTCACCCGGTTGCCTCCGGTCCTGCCCTCAGCGTGTCCTCAACTCTTCTATGTCTCCTCACCTGGGGCTTTGGTGATCCATGTACATTGTTCATCACGTCTTCATCTTGGTATAATACTAGGCTCAGCATTGCTAGACACTTCTCAGCACTGGTAATTTGCATAGATGCTATCCCAGGAGATAAAACATGACTACCCTCATTGTGGCTTGGAAATGAAGCACAGGAAATGAACCAAGGATCCTTAGTAAACACGATTGGCCCTTGTATCCTGAGAGAACTTCCAAATATAGGGCAGAAATCCTGGAGGCCAGGCAGGTACACAGCTCCTGAGGCCAGGACCAACAGAAGACTTGAGATCTAAACAGTCCAAATGATGGCAGTTTCTTTGTGTTGAGTTTCTTCCGAGGAAGATGTTCAGACATGGTGACCACTAGAAAGGCAGGCAAGATTTTGGTAGTAAAGGGGGACTCAGGTTGATAAAGTTCCTATTCAGACCTTTAACCAAAAGCCATATACCTTTTCCCCCAGGAATGCTAGCTTGGCCAAGAGATCATGAAATACCTAAATGCTTATGACTCTTGTCATGAAGTCCTGAATTCTTAGAAGCAGGACCTTGTGGGAATTTGCCCCCTTTTGCAGCCTGAGTGCTCATCTGGGTGGTTTCGGTTTAATCTGAGGAGGGGCTGATAAAGAGTACTATTATGAAATCACAGGGCTAGAAGTAACATTAGAGCAAAAACAGCAGTTCTTTCCTCTTCTGGATAAGGGCCAGTTTCCCACAGTAACTAACACAGCAACCACCAGTTTATGAGAAAAGTCAAATCTAGGCACGGATATGGTGAGAACATGGAAGTGAAGTGTGAGCCCTGTCAGTGTCTGACAGGTGCAGTGTAAGGTTAAGCAAAAGAAAAGCAGGAAATGAACAAACCCTGAGGAGTGAGAGCTGCAGGAATGAGGCCAGTGGGCAGAGGCTCTGGAAGCTAATGAGATGCACAGCAGGCTCTCAAGGAGGCAGGCTAACACCAAGGTTTGCACTGTTCTTTCCCGCATCCCTCTATTGACAGCTGAGGAAAATGGATCTTTGCTGCACCTTGTGCTGTGACTATCTTCATGCTCTGCCACCCAACTTGCTCCCTGGCCTCCTGGTTCCATTCTCATTACGTACTCTCTTGTGAGCAGCTTCCTCCCTTCATTTTGGCTTTTGGGATGCTTTTCTAGCAGTTTGTTTTTCTTCCTTCATGCACTACAAGTAGAATTCTCTAGCCACGCTTCTTCAGGCAACCCTGGGTGATCATCTCCTCTGGTCCAACCGTAACTCTGGGTAGTATTACCCTGACCCCTCAAATGTGACATGAACACCAATCTGTGTATTCATGAAAGTAGTGCTAGCTTTTGTGACAACAAACCCCTCAAATGAGTGGCTCAACACAGGAGTCATTAATTTCTCTTACATATAACAATGCAATTCTGATAGATGTTTCTAGTTGGCTCCCAAGTAATTGTTCAGGAATCCAGGATGAGGGAAGTTCTAGCTTCAATATATGGATTCCAGCCAATATTCAGCCAGTAGACTGGATTGAAGAGGTACCATGGCTGGACATCTCAAGCCTGGAAGTGGCATACATCACTTTTCCCTCATATTCCCCTGGATAGAATTTCCTACAATGGAGAACAGAAATGTGGTCTAATTGTGTGTCTCAGATGAAGGAATGAGTTTGGTGGAAACAGTGTTTTCTGCTACAATAGAGCTGACAGTGACCCCTTTGTTTCTGACTAGTGCCTCAATTTCCTTTGCCGCTGATGAACTCTGTACCCAGGCTGTGAAATTTATGAGGAAGCAGAATGAGTAACAATCTTGATATCCTGGCAGAGAAGAGAGACAAATAGATTAACAATCCCACACTTCTAACCAGTCAAACTCCCCCTTGGAGCACCTGGAGAATTTCTGGGAGTGTTTCAGGCCATGTCAGGTCATCCGGCCTGGCAACAAGTGCCTCCAGCACCATTTGTCACCTCTACTGGGTGTCAGTCAGTGTGTTGCTGTGTCTTGGAGTTCTGGTTGCTAGCACAGGTTTTATTCAGGAACAATGAGAACCAGTGTCTGACACCAGGAAGGCTTTCTGGACACTTACATAATTTATTTGTCTAGACCACAGAATGAGTTGTCTGCACATAGAAGGTCAGCTGGCAAGCTAATTGTATCATTTCAGTAGCCAAGGAGGAGATGAACTATGTGAGTGGAGGAAGCATGTTACTGACATATGAAATGCAATCAGTGGGTACATTTGTAGGTATATCCCAGAAAGCCTGGTACTTGTATAAATATACCCCTTCAACCAGTCAGATTCCTCCTGGAACACCATGCAGGATTGGCACTATAGCAGCGGTTCTCAACCTGTGGGTCGCGACCCCTTTGGGGGTCAAACAACCTTTTCACAGGGGTCACCTAAGACCATTGGAAAACACATATATAATTACATATTGTTTTTGTGATTAATCACTATGCTTTAATTATGTTCAATTTGTAACAATGAAATTGGGGGTCACCACAACATGAGGAACTGTATTAAAGGGTCACAGCATTAGGAAGGTTGAGAACCACTGCACTATAGAGTCTAATCCCTTACGAGTGTGCTGTTGGGAAAATGCCCAGAAGAGGGTGCTATTGAGCCCAATCCCTTACTAGGGTGCTGTTCTCAGAATACCCATAAGAGGGCGCTATTGAGCCTAATCCCTTACTAGGGTGCTATTCTCAGAATGCCCACAAGATGGCGCTATTGAGCTTAATGCATCATGGGGTGCTGTTCCACAAATGCCCACAAGATGGCACTATTAAGCATTACCCCTTGCTAGGGCCCTGTTCTCAAAATGCCCACAAAATGGCATTATTGAGCATAATCCATTACTAGGATGCTGTTCCACAAATGCCCTCAAGATGGCGCTACTGAGCATAATCCCTTGTTAGGGTGCCATTCTCTAAATGCCCAAACGAGGTGCTATTGCGCCAAATCCCTTATTAGATTGCTGTTCTCAGAATACCCACAAAAGGGTGCATTGAGCCTAATCCTGAACTAGGGTGCTGTTCTTTAACTGCCCACCAGAGTGCGCTATAGAGACTAATCCCTTTCTAGGGTGCTCTTTTCAGAATTTCCACAGGAGGGCGCTATTGACACGAATCCCCTACCAGGGTGCTGTTCTCAGAATGTCCACAAGAGGGCACTATTGACACTAATCCCTTTCAAGGGTGCTGTCCTCCTAATGTCTACTAGAAGGCACTATTGAGACTAATCACTTATTAGGGTGCTGTTCTAACAATGTCCACAGGAGGGCGCTATTGAGACAAATCCCCTAATAGGGTGCTGTTCTTAGAATACCCACAAGGCGCTATTGAGCCTAATTTGTTACTCAGGTGCTGTTCCACGAATGCTCACAAGATGGTGCTATTGAGCATAATCCCTTGCTAAGGTGCTGTTTGTACAATGCCCACAAGAGGGCACTATTGAGCCCAATCCCTTGTGAGGGTGCTATTCTCTACATGTCCAGAAGAGTGCGCTATTGAGCCTACTCCCTTTCTAGGTTGCTATTCTCAGAATGCCCAAAAGATGGTGCTATTGAGCCTAATCCTTACTAGGGTGCTGTTCCACGAATGTCCACAAGACAGTGCTATTGAGCATAATCCTTACTAGGGTTCTGTTCTCAGAATGTCCAAAAGAAGGCAGATTAAAAATGGCCACAATGTAACTGGATGGTACACAGACATACACCCTAGAACAGTGGTTCTCAACCTTCCTAATGCCGTGACCCTTTAATACAGTTCCTCATGCTGTGGTGACCCCCAATTTCATTGTTACAAATTGAACATAATTAAAGCATAGTGATTAATCACAAAAACAATATGTAATTATATATGTGTTTTCCGATGGTCTTAGGAGACCCCTGTGAAAGGGTCGTTCGACCCCCAAAGGGGCCTCAACCCACAGGTTGAGAACCGCTGCCCTAGACCAAACTGGAAGTTCAACTAAAATAAAAAAAGACATCCTGAATAATCCGCTGAAGACTAGCTGGAGCTAACACTGATAACCAAGGACAGGAAATGGAGACCACATAGAGACTGGAAGGAAGGACAGAATTGTGAAAGGGCTGGCAGGGCTCCACAGACGACAGCAGCTGAAGTTTCAGAGAGATATCTTAGCTGTGGAGGGTTCCCACTGAGAACTCTGGGTTATAATCCCCCAGCTCTGGGGTTAGAGCTCAGAAGGCAGACACCACCGTTTCTTGTGCTGAGTCATTCCCTCACGCTGGGGAGGTCATCTTTCAAGGGAAGACTTCTGCTATCAAGGTGGGTTTTGCCTGGGGGAAGATAGTTTTCCCACCCTATTGGAAAACACCTTGCCCCACTTTGTGGAGTTTCTGGGGCCCATTAAGATACTGAGAATGACAATTAGTCTCTGGGCAGAAGCAATTGCCCCAACCTGTTGGAAAACCTCTCTCCAGACCTGTGGACGATTGGCTGAGGGCTACTCAAGAGTTAATCCAAGCAGTCTGCAGGCAGAGGCAGGTCTTGGAGGCTTTGAGTCTTTGCCTGATTCATTAGCTAGAAACAGTGTTCAACACTATCCTGCACTAGAGACTGAGAAGTGTAGCAGATCTACCTAATACATATTCACAAATCCAAAGAGGCAGCCAAAATGGGGAGACAAAAACAACCCCCAAGTGAAAGAATAAGAGAATTGTCCAGAAGAAGAGATAAATGACATGGAGATAAGACATTTACCTGGTATAGAGTTCATAATAATGATGGTAAAGATGCTCAACAGCATGAGAAAAGTTATACTAACTATGAAAAAGAAATAAAGGCTGATATAGCACTAATAAAGAACACATTGGAAGGAATACACAGCATATTAGGGGAAGCTGAGGATCGGATCAGTGAACTGGATGACAGAGTTGAAAAAAAAATCACTCAATCAAAGAACCAAAAAGAAAAAGCAATGAAAAAAACAAGAGTACAGCTTAAGAGAGCTGTGAGACAAAGAATTTTTCAGACTTGCAGAATTTCTTACTAGGGTGCTGTTCTCTAAATGCCCACATGAGGGCACTAATGAGCCTAGTCCCTAACTAAGGTGCTGTTCTCTAACTTCCAACCAGTGGGCGCTATTGAGACTAATCCCTTTCTAGGGTGATGCTCTCCTAATGTCCACTAGAGGGGATTATGCTCAATAACGCTGTCTTTCGGGCATTGTGGAACAGCACACTAATAACAGATTAGGCTCTATCGCGCCCTCTGGTGGGCATTGTCAATGAGCATAATCCCCTACTACGGTGCTGTTCTCAGAATGTCCACTAGAGGATGCTATTCAGACTAATCTCTTTCCACCAGAGGGCAGGATTGAGACTAATCCCCTAATAGGGTGCTGTTTTCAGAATGTGTCCATTTACCAATGATGGGAAGTGTGCTGCCT
This sequence comes from Myotis lucifugus, assembly GCF_000147115.1. Lineage (NCBI taxonomy): Eukaryota > Metazoa > Chordata > Mammalia > Chiroptera > Vespertilionidae > Myotis > Myotis lucifugus. Next base: position 1,104 of record NW_005879245.1, on the reverse strand, counting down.
GCTCTAGGAAGTACAACTTTAGTTTTTTTCTCTCCTCTCCCTTTGGTTCCTTTCTCTCTCTCCCATACTCTCTCTCCCCTCTTTTATTTATTCCAATAAACCAGTGGACCTTTCATGCTCACGGGGCTGAGAGGGCTAGGTGCAAACCAGTAGGATGATAGTTACAGAAATTCCTGTTCTCTGGATCCTGGTGCATAGGCCCAGCTGCCAAGCTGCCCCAGCTTTGTTCAACTCTAAGTAATTACCACTGGTTACCGCTGATGATTGGACACTGGGAGAAGGCTCTGACCCATGAACGTCTGGATGGAAGACATGGGATGAATGATGCTGGAGGTCAACCAGAGGACATACAGACATTCCATATAAAAATGAATCTTAAACACCTTCATGTGTGTTTCATGTCTTTAGCATTTGTGATGACTCACGAGTGAGATTCTCGAACCTTCCGACTTCATTTCTTAATTCTTCCATTTATGAGTTCACTTTACTCTCAGGATCTGATGCTGGCCTGTAAATTTCTGTTGCATCTGTTTGATTAGGATTCAAGTTATGCCCCTAGCATCTTGGCTGTGAGCTTTCTTGGGAAAACATTTCACCTGGTCAAAAAATTTCCCCAGGTTCCCGTGGCTCACCTCGGCCTTCATCTGCAGCTCTCCTCAGGGGCTTCCTGGGCCCCAGGACTGGAGTGGTCAGAAGAGACGAATTGAATGGATGGGACAAACCCGTGATGAAGTTCAATGCCCGGAGTTACTTATGACGCAGATTCCCTTACCCCTAAACTACTGTATTCCAAGCGTGTGTGTGTGTGTGTGTGTGTGTGTGTGTGTGTGTGTGTGTGTGTGTAATAAGCCCTTTTGGTTTATTAAAGCTACAGAGCCCCGGCCTAGCTGGTTTGGCTCAGTAGATAGAATGTCAGCCTGTGGACTGAAGGGTCCCAGGTTTGATTTTGGTCAAGGGTACATGCCCGGGTTGCGGGCTCGATCCCCAGTGTGGGGCATGCAGGAGGCAGCTGATCAATGATTCTCTCTCATCATTGATGTTTCTATCTCTCTCTCCCTCTCCCTTCCTCTCTAAATCAATAATATATATATAGCTACAGAGCAC
>NW_005879244.1:0-7103 GCF_000147115.1 Myotis lucifugus | reverse complement strand
ATCCATTCTGTAAGAAGCACAGGAATTCTGATGAGAACACATTTTTCAAGAATTCATTACCCCCGTCCCTTTCACCCAGGAGGGGGCCTCTTATTCAAGCTGCTGGATGTAACCAGTGAACCGAATACTTGAAACCAATTTGCTGGTTTGAGAAGAGGTTATTGATTCTCACAGCATGTGTATACTTGGAAAATTTTATTGTTTAACTCTACACGCGGATGATTTTTGCCTCATGCTACTTTAAGTCAGGGAGCCTGGGTGAGGAGTACGAATGCTCCTTGTTTTATTGAAGTCTTCAGAGGACTTGAAAAATGTTAAACACGAGTTTAAAAGACTGTATGTGCTTTGCAGAAGGCGTCTGGTTAGGTGAGGGATATGGTTTGTAAGCATGCGCTTTATTTTGGGAGGAGGATATTGGGAGAGAAACTGCCTGTGCATCTTGCCCAGAACAAAGAGAGCCATGGAGGTGATGGATAAGACACCAAATGAGATCAATATATTCCTGGATCTTGTGTAAAATGATCACTGCTTGGGCTATTTATTGTTTTCAGAATTGCAAAACCCAATCAATGTATTATTTATATCAAATTAGCATTTATTTGCCATCTGACCTAAATTTGCATTCTTAAAATAAAAGGAAGTGCCCTCCATCGCTGATGGGAAGAAGGAACAGAGGGAGTATGGTGTCAGGCACACACATACTCTCTGAATGATTTTGTGTGTTTGTACTATTTTTCACTAAATAATAAAAACTTATTAAATAATGTTTAACATTTTTGGTGGGTAAAAATGAACAAAGACCACCCTGGCTGGTATGGTGCAGTTGGTGGGGCATCATCCCATGCAGCAAAGTGTTGCCAGTTCAATTCCTGGTCGGGGCACATGCCTGGGTTTCAGGCTTGTTCCCCAGTAGGGGGCATGAGGATGCAGCCAATTCATGTTTCTCTCCCTAGCTCCCTCTTCCTTCCTCTTCCTCTAAAAATAAAAATCTTTAATGAAAATAAAAAATAAATTTCTTAAAATGAACAAAAACTGTTTAAAAATTATTTTTCAATTGCAGTTGACAATAGTATATTAATTTCAAGCGTACAACATAGTGATTAGACATTTATATACCGTATAAAGTGATTGACTCCATAAGTCTAGTACATTTTGAACTAGAACATTTGAGGCCAACATCCCTTCTGGGCGTATGTAAGAATATGTAGGAGGGAAAGCCACATGCTGCTGAATATTTCCCTTCAGAGCCTGGACATGTGGTCCACCCCAGCCAACTACCTCCCTCCACTTTTTCCCTAGAAATATTATCATTGGTTCAGGGAAGGTTCATTCCAGCAGGAAGTCTGCCATTTTGAACCAATTTGAACTGCCTTTGTAGCCGAAGGAAATGATTGATTGTTCCCAATCATCATTTATAAGGTGACCATTGGGAGCAGGTTTGCTGATAAATTCACAGCCACAGGGGAGGATTTTAATTTGCAACAAGAAAAATTTTCTTCTGCTTAATGAGGAGAGACTTCTCTGACCCTTACCTGTGTGGGGTTCTGGTGGGACTCAAGCCCTATGGGGATCTATCGACTTGCACTGAGGAGTTTTTATAATACACAGCTGTGTTTTAGAACCGACACTCCCTAAGTCCTCATTTGGAGTGGGCAATTGGTGGAGAAAAGAATCAAGTTATTTTTCTCAAACATCTGCATTTTTTTTTTGCTTTGATGGTGTTTTTTAACTGACAAGTTATTTCTATTTCAGGGCCTGTAGTTCATGCAGAAGATTGTCCTATGAAACAGAGAGAGTAACTGAAACTAAAGAAAGGACCCCACGTCTACCAAAAGGCATGCCACGGTGGGAGAGAAGGAGCAGAAGTCTCAGTGAACGAACAGGGTAAGACACAAGCTGTGCATGGACAGGTGGCCATACGAGAAATATCTAATTCCCAGTGGTGATTACACACTTTGGTGATTAGCCACTTGGAATACTGTCTGCTGAATTTCTTTCTTTTTAAAAAAATCCTAACCCAAGGATAAGTTGTTATTGATTTGAGAGAGAGAGAAAGAGAGAGAGAGAAGAAGAAGAAGAAGGAGGAAGAGGAGGAGGAGGAGGAGGAGGTGGAGGAGGAGGAGGAAGAGGAGGAGGAGAAAGAGAAAGAGAGAGAGAGAGATATGAGAGAGAGAAACATTGATCAGTTGCTGCCTCTCGTACACACCCTGACAGGGGATCAAACCCACAACCTGGCTATGTCCCTTGACCAGGAATCAAACCAATAACCCTTCAGATGCATAGAACAACAGTCTAACTGACTGAGCCATATTGGCCAGGGTCTATTTACTGAATTTCTTGAGAAAATCTCCAAGAGTCAGCAGTTAGTTCTGACTGAGGCAGCTTTCAAGATATGAGATTCATCATCTGTAGGTATTAGGGTCACCTTGGAATTCAACCTTCAGCCCAGTTTAGAGCAGGTCACCTGAAACTGAAATTCTTCTGAGACACAAGAACAGGAAAGAGTTCTTAATATGAAGGAGGATGTGAAGTGAACTTTTCCCTTTTTGCTCAAGGGAGGAACCAAATTTAAAGGGGTGGTGAGAACACTGGCAGAATGATGTTTTTAATATACTAGGGGCCCAGTGCACAAATTTGTGCACCTTGAAAGGAACTGTGGGCCGAGAGGCTGCAGTGGGCCCAGGGGCGGGTCTTGGCCCATCCTCTGTGCCCCTGCCCAGCCCCTCCCGCTGCGGCCCCTGGTCCCATCTGCTGGCAGCCCCGCTTCTGCCAACGTCGCTCCCACACACTGATGGTGCCGGCCCCCTCGCACCAGCTCATGGTGTGGAGTGATTGGGGCTGGTGCCAGCAGTGGGTGTGAGCGGCTGCTGCTGCCCTGATTGCCCTTCAGGAGCAGGGGGAGGTGGAGAAGCCCTCAGGGGCAATCAGGTCGGCAGCTGTCGCTCACACCTGCTGATAGCACCGAGCAATCAGGGCCAGAGCAGCTCCAGCAGTGGCAGTGGGTGCGAGCAGGTGGAATTGCGGCGCGTGGGAGCAAAGAATTTTCAGTAACCACCAGAGGTTCGCCCTGATGACAGCAACCGGCACCACACCTTGATCTGGTGCCTCCGCTCACCTGTTCCACCATCCTGCCGCCCTGTTCCGCGCTCTGCCACCTGCTGCCAACACCTGCCATGTTCCGCATGTGCCCCCTGGTGGTCAGCGCATGTCAATGCCACCAGTTGTTCAACTGTTCGGTTTTTCCACTGTTTGGTCTATTTGCATATTAGGGTTTTATATATATAGATTAGCTGATTTTCCCACTCTGGCAGCTCCTGTTGCTCTGCCTCTCACCCAACCCCATTCAGGCATCTTTTATTGTGTCTGGGGAAAATGAGAGAACAGGAAAAATGGGCTTTTGATCATCAAAAGTCAAGACCCTCTAGGCATTTGGCATAGAAACTATAAGAAGAATTGAAGAAGGCTTCTAGCCTCAGTTAGAACATGAAGTTTTCCAGAAGTGTTGGTGGGGAGTGGAGAGAGGGCATGACCTGGAGGAGGAAAGAGCTCTTAGTGGTTAGTGGGAGGTTGAGGAGGAGCAAAGGGAAGGTGAGAGGGTAGAGGGAAAGCAGCGGGGACTCATTTTTAGAACCTGGTGGCCTCTCTCTGCTCTAAGAAGGAGGCTCTTTGCCTTGTTCCCCAGAGGGAAAGGTGATGGACACAGATACCCCAGCTGGCTTGGGTTGTCATCACTTCCCCCTTCTGTCCAAGCAGACTACAAAGCCCTGGAACAGAAATGGTTGAGTGGTGTCTAAGGTACAGAGAGTCCGAGCCACCTCAGGGAGGTGAGAGTATCCAGCACAGTGCGAGGGTGTTAGAATGAGTCCTCTGTGCCCAGCAAGTGCCACCAGAGCAGTAACAAAGGATCCACAACTTTCAACTGGCACCAAAGTGGGGGCAATCTTGTAGAATGGAGCCCTTAACTTGTGGGATCTGACTCCATCTCCAGGTAGAATTCCAAAATTAAACTGAGTTGTAGGACACTCAGCTGATGTCAGAGAATTGGTGGTGGTGGTGGTGGTGGCGGCAGCGAGGGGTGGGGGGGCGGGGGGTGGAGCACCACACGTTTGGGATCAGAAGTGTTTTGAGTAAAAAAAGTTCAGACCTTTTCATGTCGTCTCTATTTTCCAAGGCGTAATTCAGATTTCACCTATTCCCCGGCACCTTTCCAGACCTCTCAGTTATTTTTATTTTCTCCATCCTCATGTGCCTTTATCAATTCACACATTCCTTATAGCCCATTATCAAAGCCCATTATCAGCCTTGTGTTGCCAGTGAAGTTAGTGTCAGCTGCTGGGTGTGAACCCGGAAGCGTTCAGTCTTGTGTCCTCCCAGCACCTGCCATGGATTTATACCCCCCTAGGCTGGCAGGTATTTCGGTGCCTGGTATGCAATAAAACCTCCAAACCTAGTCGTGGAACTAAATTGAATTTAAAATTCTCATGAAATGTGAGACATATCCTTCCTTTATTTGTTGTACGGCCTGGGGGTTGTTGTTGCTTAACCTGGATCCGGTTCTCACTCTGTAAAACGGGTGGGTGGACAATGAAGCCTACTTCCTAGGTTGTGGTGAGAATTAAATGAGAATGGAGATAAAGGAGCTGGCGCATAGTGTGTGCTCAATACAGAGTGGCAAGGGAAAAAGCACAGCACCAGTATTTAATCACCATCAGCACTGATTTGCAATGATTTGTGCTTCTGGTGTTCTTGCTTCCAGCCTCTGCTTTGGGCCCGGAAGGAGAAGAAATTTGCTGGAGACCAGTCTCAGACTCTTCCTTGATTATGAGCAAGAGGTTCCTGGATCTAGGAGGTGAGTAAAAGATGGCCTGGGCTTTGTTGTGGAAACTTCATTCTAAATTCCTGGCACAACGAAAAGGCCAGAGCTAACAGTAGAATCATCAATTATCTACTAGCACCCAGAAAAGATGGGAGATCTTAATGTTCATCTAAAATTTAGAAGAACCTTTGCTAAAAATGGAGGTGATTAGGAGAGAATGTCAGGGCTCTCTAACAGCCATAAAAACCACCCCGAGACCTTTGATAGAAGGTCTTGCCTATTTTCTGAGCATAGGCCCGCATTAACACAACCTCCCACTCCAAAGCTATAGCATATCTCTAAATCAGGGAACCAGAATTATGCCCAGAGCATCGCATGCCTGCAGTGGGCCTGGACAGCTGTGGCTGGAGAATGGAGGATGAGGTTGCCGGAGATCGCCTTCCCTATGGCCTCAGACCAGGCGCATTTGGGGTTGTTGGAAGGTTGGGAAAAGAAACTCATCCTCTGTTTCCTGCCTGTGCTCTCCCCATGCTTCATACCCCTTAGTTTTATCATCTTGAGCACAGGATGGTGTGAATATTATGGTTTGTTTGAATGAATAAAACTGTGGTCCATCCATATGAATTGTTTTCTGCTGCACACTCTTGATTTCAAATTTGTGTTAGTGTACTAGTATATCAATCAAGTTGTCCCTGCATGAACTGGGAAATGCCTAATGTCTTTCTGCTCTTAATGATTTATAACCTAGATGACATACCACATTAACGCGTGGATCTCTCTTAAAAATGCAAGTGTCTGCTTCCCCCCAGTTGTACTTCCGAATGAGAGTGTGAGTCCGTGGGTCTCCGGATAGCCCACTGGAATCTACATTTTAAAAAATCTCAACGAATTATTTGGCTTTGCAGCCAGAGCTCAGAACGGCTCTGCACAGTAAAGCTCCGTGGCTCTTCTTAATGAGCACAGTGAGAGAGGGAGCATGTCTTCTTTTGAGATGCAAAATCTTGGTTGACCTTTTCATTTTTGTCTTGTTTTCTGCCACTTGGTGGGCATAAAATAGGAAACGAGCTGAAATGAGATTAGGAATACTTCTAACGTAGACAAGATCGGGCATGATATAGAAACAAGGACCAGCCCAGAACACACTTACGGAGACTCTCAGTGAAAGTGAAGGCGAACTAGTGAGGGTTATCCCAGCCAGCTAGGAATGCGGGCAGGGAAATCCAAGTAAAGGGTATAACCTCGGACAAAGAGGCAGATAGGAGGATGGAGTAACTGTATTTTATAAGTTCTAAAACATCCATATTTCATATTTTAACATCCCTGGCATCTGTTGGTCTGAGCCAAGTGGATGCATTTGTCATTGTCCGTGCAGAGCAAAGTTGTTATTCTTCATGGCGGCATAACCGGGCAACTTCAATCCCTAAAGCAAACAATTTAAGGGCTCTTTGAAGAAAGAATAAAAATATTAATTGTTGTCCAAAAACCTACTGTTGTCATTTGCTGGTTACAACAAAAAAGTAACAACATAGAAGCCTTCAGATCAAACATTCCTGCTTGGAGAAATAGTGGAATGTTTTTTAAAAGAAATACCACATTCTCAATGCTCTTGCTGGCACAGACACTTATATTGTGTGAAAAAATAGGAACAACATGCCATTTCTGAGTTGAAAAGTGATCCAGGAGAGTTGGAATTTAAATGCGAAGAAGTTTGGGGTATAGTTTTATTGGCAGCATTTTTTTTCTCTCTTAATGGTAGATATTAGTAATGCATCTTACAACTGATGGTGTCTTAGATTTAGTGTGATATGGTATTTGTGTTGGTCTTTATAAAGGAAAATATTAAAGAAAATTCTCAACTCTAAATAGTCCCATAAAAAAAGCATATGTAATTTTTGTTTTTTGTTTTTTTGCTCATATGTGGGCTATAAACCTGAGAGCAACAAATGAACAAACAAGACAAACAAAAACTCATAGACACAGACAATAGTACGGTGGTTACCAGAGGGAAAGGTGGGTTGCGGGGGAGATAGTAAAGGGTAAAGGGGGTCAAACATATGATGACAGAAGGAGATTTGACTTTGGGTGGTAAACACAATGCAATATCTAAATGATGTATTAGATATTGAACTAATACATAGAACTGTATGTTTGACACCTGTATAATCTTATTAACCAATGTCACCACAGTAAGTTTAATAAAAAAATGTTAAGCATATATAAAACCATATATGGGACTCAGGGAATCATAGACCGGTGGGTGTCTAACTTCCATAAAGGAACTTCTCTC
>NW_005879243.1:4731-7204 GCF_000147115.1 Myotis lucifugus | reverse complement strand
GCTAGCACATTAACCATCAGCTGGTAGCATCTGCTCTCTGAGGGATTGACCCTGGCTTCAGTTCTGACTCTGACATTTTATATGCTGGCTGCCTTCTTTTAGGTTTTACAGTGTGGTCTCTACTGTGTAGTAGATACCTATTCCAGTTACCATAGTTCAATTTCAGGGAAAGTATATCCAGAATGGAAATCTTGGACTCCTAAGTCTATCAGAGAATTCACCTTGCCTTCCTCTTCCCACATAGCCTCCTAGAAAGATGCCCAAATACCCAGATAGGAGGAAATTTTTCCCAAGGAAAATACTTCTAATTACACTTCCACCCATATGTAGTTCTGAGCAAACCTGTGGTTGAGAAGTGGTTCTTTAAAGGATTGTATATTTTCTATATAGTGCAAGCCCAACTCTTTTTTTTTCTATTCTAAATGAGATCAACATGAAGCTGTAGACTTTGATGGGCCTGGTTGGCTTTTAGATTTGTTGAGCCCACATTCTTCCTGTCCCTGTTCTCCTTTGCAATACTAGTAAGTAATTTCCTGTCTCCATCCCTCTGTTCCCACTCAACTCTAAACTATGCACCCCTATTCCTTAACTGGACCACTTTGACAGCTCCTAACATCCTGTTCATCTCTCTACACTACTCTCCATGCAGCAGCCAGGATCTCCTTGAAACATGTACACTGGATCATGGCACGCTTTTGCTTAAACCCCTTCAGTGGCTCTCCACTGCTCTTTGGGTCAAAGTTTGGTCCCTTACCCTGGGTCACAGGCCCTGAGAAGTCTGGCTTCTGACTTCTCTCCACCTTTAGCCTACATCATGTCCCCCTCACTAGAAGGGGCAGCCACACTGGCTATTTTCTGCAGGATGACACGATCCCTGCCTCCACTGGGATATTTTCTGCCCTCGATCTTCATGGGGCTGCCTTGGAGGCTGGCTCCCATTCTTTGCATCCCAGCTCAAATGTCACCTTCTCAGAGAGGTGTTCCCTGACTGGGCCTATCTAAAGGGGTCCTTCCCAGTTAGCTGTTCTCATCATCCTGTTAAATTTCCTTCTTTGCACTTAATTTATGTTTACTTTTTTTTCTCCACTAGAATATTAAGTTCTATTTTTAAAAATATCTATTTTTATTGATTTCAGAGAGGAAGGGGAAGGGAGAGGGAGAGAGAGATAGAAACATCAATGATGAGAATCATTGATCAGCTGCCTCCTGCCCGCCCCACACTGGGGATTGAACCTGAAACCCAGGCAGGTGCCCTGACCAGGAATCGAACCGTGACCTCCAGGTTCATAAGTTGATGCTAAACTACTGAGCTGCACCGGCTGGTCTAGAATGTTCTTGACTGTGGGGAATGTCTTTCTTATTCACTACAATATCTCTAGGAAGTTGCATATGCCTCTTTCCCTTACACCCACTTGGTCAGAACTTAGTTATATGACCACACCTAGCTGCAAGGGAGGATGGGATATGTAGTCTTTGTTTATGGCACAGTGCATGATGATAGTACTGTAAATCTCAATTAAGAGTTGTTGATCATTGTTTATAACAGTGAAAAATTGCAAGCAGCCTTATTGTTTACTAATAAGGTATTGATCAAAGAAATTATGATAGAATCTTGTGATTGGATATTAAGTTATATCGGGAAATATTTTATGGGGAGAAAAATGTTAATCCTATTTTTGTAAAACAAAGTGTCTATGTTAGATATTTAAGAAATACTGCAAGGACAGGTATGAAAATATATATTTTTTGCGGGGTTGAGTGCTTTTGCTTTCTTTCCTTTTTAAAAAACAATTTGTATTTAAACATTTTCTATAATCAAACAATAGCACTTTTACAATGACACAAAGTTATTCTAAATGAAGTTATATTATAATGTGACAAGTGGGTGGAAAACAATGGTGTTTGGGTAAACAGTTTTTGGAGCTTGAGAATCTGAGTTGACTTCCTTTCTGGTTTCAGCTCTTGAAAGTATGAAGAATGATCCTGTGGAATCTATCCAGATTCTGGTGACTACTCTTCTTCAAAATATTGAGGAATATGTTAATCCTGAGGACAGCTCTACTTCCATTATAAGTACTCGCTTCTTCCGATTACGTGGCAGGAAAGCCCTAAAAAGAAAGAGGCACCTATTTAAGACTGTCAGACGGAAAGGAGATAATGATACTGATCGGCCCAGGAATTGGCTCCTAGGCCCTCTAAATTTACTGTGGAACTGGTGCAAGGGAGGGTAAAAAATACTCCCCTTATAATAGGCAACTTAGAAAAGTCAACACAGTCACAAGCACCAAAGTCTGAAAGTCTCCCTGAGGAAACTGAATTGATCCCCAAACAAGTTACTCCTGAGTCACTGTGAACATTTAGAACTGGTGGCTAAAGCCTTTTCCAGTTGTTTATTCGGATGTCAGTGCTGGACTCTGCGTAGTCTCTCCACACCTTTTTTCCAACTGGATAGGCGACTTGGGTTAACCCCAAA
>NW_005879243.1:0-4631 GCF_000147115.1 Myotis lucifugus | reverse complement strand
AGTAGTTTCATCTAGAGATATAGTATATTCCTTGTTCTCTATCTCCCCTAGGGTATTGTTAGCTATCAGTATATACATTTGTAAATAAACATTACTTTTTCATCCTAAACAACATGGCTTCCATCCTAGTTTGGGGGGTTAGGGGATAAACCTGAGTGACAGCAACAGCTCTGGAAGCAGTACCTTCTACCTTCAGGTAAAATTTCAAATGGCAAAAGGGAGGAGTAGGGTGGTAGAATCACAGGGTATCTAGTTTTCAATCTTTCCCTCACCTCTGCACAGGTTGCAGGAAATTCACATGTTTGACACATTTCCATGGGTGTATTCAGATTTCAGGTTAAAGCATAAAAGGTGGGCTTTGGGTTACATACAGTAGAGCAGCAATAACTCTAACTCTCACTCAAAAAGCACATCAAAAAGCTTTTAGGAGGGGAGTTAATGATTACTGAGTTGTGTATCAATAATAGTTGCTTAGCACTTTTTATTGAATTCATTTGGCACTTGAAATGCCTTCCATCAGTCAAGGGTCCACTATGTTAATATGTGCACCCTCAGAACCTACTCATGATAAATGACTGAAAAATAATGATTTAATGATCTCAAATATTTCTACAAGATGATAAGAAGACAATCCTATTTACTAGAAGTAGTAGGGAGGCTTTTGAAATTGTTGATTGCTGTTGCATGATATGTTGGCATTTCCTAATTCTAAACTTGAAGTTTTACTAAATTCCTACTAGGTGGACAAAGTCATGTGGGCCATGGCTCACGGTCTAAATAATGTACTTCTTCTAGGTATGAGTAATTGAAAGAAAATCTATAATAATAAAAGTGTAATATGCCAATTAGACCAGATGTCCTTCCAGATGACCTTCTGGACAAAGCCGCAGTGGCGGGGGCTGAGGCAGAGGCAGCCACAGTGGCAGCAGGGACAAGCCCCTTGCATGGATTTTGTGAATCAGGCCTCTAGTATAACATTAAAAAACAGTGGGGACTGTAAGCCATGGTGATAAACATTCTATTCATTTTCTTATCATACTCATGACAAACCTATGAAGTACATTTTTAGGAAAATTTTCTTTTGTGGAAAATTTTACATATATGCAGAAGTCAAGAGAATAGCATAGTAAGCCTTTTGTACTCATCACCAAATTTCACCGTTTATTAACTCAGGATCAATCATGTGTCACATATACTCCACCCAGTTCTCCCCCTTTCTTACTATTTTGAAGCAAATCCTAGGTCTCATATAATTTCATTCATAAACACTTCAGTATATATCTGTAAAAGATAAAGTTGCTTCAAAAAAACATAACAGAGTATCATGATCACACAATCATTCTTTAACTAGAGGCCTGGTGCAAGAAATTCTTGCATGCATGCAGTCCTTAGGCCTGGCCAGAGATTGAAGCACAAGTGTCTGGCATGGAAGGACAGGTCCCAGCTGACCTCTGGGCCATGGGCCGCACCTGGGCCTCCTGGGCCCTCACGTGGCCCCCTCTGCTGAGTCACAGTGCCCGAGTCCCGATGTGGAGATCCGCTGAGTGCAGCTGGACACCACAGGCCGGGGCACAGCGTGGGCCTCTAGGCCACCAGTGGTGCCACACAGAAGCTGGGAAGGCAGCACACTCTCCCGTGGCCGGCCTCACAGACCAGCTCCTGCATGAACCCACAGGGAGCCCAACTGGCCCCAGTGGTCCCAGCGCGCTTGTGTCCCAGCTCACCTCACGGGTGTGGAGCAGGCACCAGGCACCTGAGTGCAGGGGCTTCCCCAGTGTGTGAACCCTGGCATCTGGGTGAGGGTAGCAGAGGGAGTGAGAGCAAGTTTGGCCTACACCCTGCATTCTCAACACACCTCTGTCCCTCTCACCCTGCCTGTGAGAGGTCGAAGCCCCCAGCTCGGGTACCTTGGGAAGTTGGTTGCTGCCACCCACCCCCAATTTCCCATGTCAGCCTAGAGCCCAGACCTGATTGGGTGATCAGTGCCTGCGGGCTGCTGGTTGCTGTCTGTTGAACAATAGGTCGGGCCGGTGGTGTCCTGGGGGGAAAGGTGGTGGGGGGATGGGAGGATAGAGTGGGGGGAAGAGGAAAGGGCGGACCCCCCCTTCTGCCTGGCTCCCTCAGTGCCTGTAAGCTGGGCGGCAGCCCTGCTCCTTGCCGCCTCAGCTGGTCACCCTTAGCATCAAGATTGTAGCCTCAAAATCCCACTTCCCACCTGCCTTGGCCTGGCACCACCTGCTCACCTGTTCCACCATCCCACTGTGGTCCTGCTCTCATGGAGGCTCATGAGGGTTAGCACTGCCTCCATGGCTGCCAACTGCCAGTGCTGCATCCCTGATGCCTGCCTTGTTCCACGCCGCCCCCTGGTGGTCAGTGTACATCAGAGCTCCTGGTCGAGGGGACAATTTCATATTATGCTTTTTTTATATAGGATATCTTCAAATACTCTAGTATTCCAAATTTCCAATGGTCTTACTTATTTTGTACAATGTGTTTTTTTGAACCACGATCCAAATAAAGTCCTACTTTATGATTTTTAAATTTGTTTCCTGGCATTTTTAAAACAATTGTTTTTATTTTTAATTTTAAAAACTTTTAAAAATATGGTTTTATTGATTTTAGAGAGAGGGAGAGGGAAAAAGAGACATAGAAACATCAATGATGAGAGAGAGTCATTGATCAGCTGCCTCCTGCATGCCTCACACTGGGACCAAACCCACAACCCAGGCATGTGCCCTGACTGGGAATTGAACTTTGACCACTTGGTGCATGGGTTGATGTTCATCACTCAACCATACCGCCTGGGCTTCTTGGATATTTTTGAACTTTGGTTTCTACTTCGATCTCTTGTTTTTCTTCCCTTACAATTTATTTATTGAAGAAATGAGGTCATTTTTCCATATTTTGGATTTTGCTAATTATGTCTTCATGAAGTTGTCTAACATGCTTCTCTGTTCTCTGTATTTACTGTAAATTAGGAGTTTGATCCAAAGGCTTGATCATGAACCTGGAGCTCATAGTTTGATTCCTGGTCAGGGCACATGCTGGGGTTGTGGGCTCCTTCCTCAGTGGGGGGTGTGCAAGAGGCAGCCGAGTGATGATTTTTTCTCATTATTGATGTTTCTGTCCCTCACTCCCTCACCCTCCCTCTCTCTGAAGTCAATGAAAACATATTAAAAATATTTTTAAACGTAAACAAAGGCTTGATCAATTCAGGTTAAATATGGAGGGACAACAAATATTTTGTTAAGTTCTTCTATCAGGAGGTACACAATGTCTGGTTGTCTATTTTTTTTCGCTGATATTAGCTGTTGATCCATTATGGATTGAAAAATAGTGGTATTCTTATATTATTTCTTCTTCATTGATTAGCTGGCATACTTCTATAAAGAGATACTGTCCCTTATAAACTGTTTTGTTACCCAGTGGTCAGATATATATATATATATATAGAAAAGTCTGGATATAGTTTGATTTATTCTTTTTATTTACAATTTTTAAAATAATTGGTTGTTTCATACCCTTCAATTGCAATCAACTTTATTTTTTCTTAAGAATCATTATGAACTTCGAGTTTTAAGCATTTTGTTTTGTTTTGTTTTTTGTTAATCCTTACCCAAGGATATTTTTTCATTGTTTTTTGGGAGAGTGGAAGAGAGAGGAAAAGCCAGAAAGAAACACATTGATTGGTTTCCTCCTGCACCAGTCCTGACGAGGGCCCGGGCCAGGGAGGATACTGCAACAAGGTACGTACCCTTGTCCTAAACTGAACCCAGGACCCTTTGGTCCGCAAGCCTACACTCTATTCACTGAGTCAGACCAGCCAGGGTGAGATTTAAACATATTTGATGTATTTCAATTGATTGCAATTATTTTCCTTATTGTGCAAAATGTCTCATTTTTGGCCAGGAGTCCCTTCAAATTTGCTTTTGAGACTTGTTGACATCACCCTGATAATCTTTGCTCCCTAGAGTGGCAATATGTTCCAGGCTCATCTCACATATCTTTGGCTCTAGGCCTGGAATCAATAATTTCTCCAAGAAGTCCTGGTTTCTTTTAGTGGGAAGTGGGATTTGGAGGCCACAATCTTGATGCTAGGGGTAGATATGACCATTTTAAAACATTAAAAAAATTAACAGCTTTATTGAGGTTTAATTTACATATCAAAATGTATACACTAAAAACTATAAAACATTGCTGAAAGAAATTAAAGACCTAAACCAGCGGTTCTCAACCTGTGGGTCGTGACCCCTCTGAGGGTCGAACAAGCCTTTCACAGGGATCACCTAAGACCATCGGAAAACACATATATAATTACATATTGTTTTTGTGATTAATCACTATGCTTTAATTATGTTCAATTTGTCACAATGAAAATACATTCTGCATATCAGATATTTACAATATGATTCATTAGAGTAGCAGAATTAGAGTTATGAAGTAGCAAGGAAAATAATTTTATGGTTGGGGGTCACCACAACATGAGGAACTGTATTAAAGGGTCGCGGCATTAGGAAGGCTGAGAACCACTGACCTAAACAAAGGAACGCATCACATATTCATGGATCAGAGGACTAAATTATTAAAATGGCAATACTCCTCAGTTGTCTGGAGCAGTGTTCAGCAAACTG
>NW_005879242.1:0-7104 GCF_000147115.1 Myotis lucifugus | reverse complement strand
AGCCCTGTGTTCTTGAAAATAGCAACAGTTAAGAAGTTCTTTCACTCTTCTGTGATTGGCCAACTGCAAAGAAACAACTTCTCCATAGGACTTAGATAAGACTCAGATGCACTCTTTCTGACCTATGACAATGACAGGTACACACCCTCCAAAACTCCATTCCTTGTCTCATAAATGATTACTTGGCTTGTTTGTATTTACTGACTAATCTGAACCAAATAGCTGACTTGGTCAAACTGTACTTAAGCTGTTCTCTTTCCCCATCACCCCTGAACTTGAACTCACTCTCCTCAGGAGCTAGTGTACAACCCTTTCTCAACAGACCATCTGAGAATGGCTGATCAAAAAGCCAATGTTGGGGGCCAGATGTAAGCTGGCAAGGTCCTTGCACCTGAAGGGGCTAGCAAGGCTGGGATCCTTACCCACACAGTTTTCCCAGACTTGTTTGGATGGCGTTTATCAGTAGAATAAGAGCAACATTTGTAGAATGAGAACAGCCTCTCATAGCTTACTAAGAAGTCTGTAACTGTTTACTGAGATATGCTGTACTGAGAACTTGTCCTTCTGCTGTGTCCTTCCCTTAGAGATTAAGAGGAACAAAGAATACATTCCTCTTGATAGACCTCCTATTCAGTGTGTTATGTATAAATAGTATTGTGTGGCTAATAAAGTTGCTTCAGTTCATCAAGAGAACTGGGGTCCTCCCGATCCCGCTTTCCTGTCTTTCTTTCTTTTCTCAATTCCCACCTCCCTGCCTCAGCCCGGCTCAACCCTGTCAGGCTGGCCCTGACAGATCTGGCGCCCGAACAGGGACTGAGGAACTGGGAAAAAGACGGTGAGGAACTCCGTCGGGCTTGGAGAGACGACGGTGAGAAACTCCTCCAGATAAAGAGTGCACTCGTTAAGGTAAGGGAGGAGCAATTTTTTGATAGTCGGGAGTAAAGCATGGGGCAATTAGAATCTAGAGAAAATGCTCTTTATGGGCAAATGTTAAAGTCTATGCTTAATAGTAGAGGAACTAAGGTTAATGACAAGCAAGTAGAAAATTTTTTAAAATTCATTCAGGAGGTCTGCATTTCCTTATCGAATTTAATACGGGATTGTTTAGATCCCAGGCATGACCATAATCAACAAATGCGTGATCATTATAAAGCCCTTGGGCCAAGTAAGACCCCGGTTGATGCATTTTCCTTATGGAATTTAATACGGGATTGTTTAGATGTAACTTTTAAAGACAATTTAACTCCTCAAGATGAGGAGGATTTTGAGGAAGCTGCTGCTCTTTGTCATGATGATAATACAGGTATTGTTCAGGCAAAAGAGGAGGAAAAATGTTTTTCTGCTGGAACTGAAGAGGGCAGTGATATAGAGGATGTGTTGGAATGCTTTTTAGAAAAATTAAAGCTTCTTGGCAAGAAAAAGAGAAGCCG
This sequence comes from Myotis lucifugus, assembly GCF_000147115.1. Lineage (NCBI taxonomy): Eukaryota > Metazoa > Chordata > Mammalia > Chiroptera > Vespertilionidae > Myotis > Myotis lucifugus. The sequence continues at coordinate 5,674 of NW_005879242.1, read as the reverse complement.
CGGGGGCCGTTCCCGCCGCTCTCCGCTGCCTTGTGCAGCACCAGTTCCACTTTCCCCTCTCCAGATGGCTTTGCAGGAGGCACGAAAGTGTGGTGAGGAATTGGGCATTCATGCCTTCCCTGTTATGGAACAGGTGAACCCTCACACGGGACAGCGTGAGCGTGCTTATGACCCGCTTCCTTTTAAAACCTTAAAAGAGTTAAAAACAGCCTGTGCTCAGTATGGGCCCACTTCCCCTTATACTTTAACCATCTTGGAAACTATAGCCTCAGAGGCTCTCCCACCCAATGATTGGAGAGCTATTGCCAAGGCTTGTTTATCAGGAGGGGACTATCTCTTGTGGAAATCAGAATATGATGAAAAGGCTAAGGAACAAGCTGCTCGTAATCGAGCTGCCCAGATTAATATTTCTTATGAAATGCTGGTAGGTGAAGGAGTCTATGCTGATACCCATAATCAAATTCAATACCCCCAGGAAGCTTATGGACAGATTAATGGAGCTGGGATTAGAGCCTGGAAAAAGTTACCCACCTCTGGTCAGAAAACAGAGGAGCTCTCAAAAATTATTCAAGGGCCAGATGAAAAGTATCAGGATTTTGTCTCTCGGCTATTACAGGCTGTTGGCCGAGTAGTGGTGGATGGAGAGGCTGGCATGTTAATAGTTAAACAGTTGGCATATGAAAACGCCAACACTGCCTGCCAAGCTGCACTGCGGCCCTATCAAAGACAGGGGACTCTCTCAGATTATATCCGCATTTGTGCAGATATTGGTCCCTCATATATACAAGGAGTTGCCATTGCGGCTGCATTAAAGGGAACCACCATTGAAGGAATTCTTCAGCAACAATTTAGCACAGGGAAAAGTCAAACACACAAGTGTTACACTTGTGGAGGAACAGGACACATAGCAAAACAGTGTCCTTCTAATAAAGGGGTTAATAAAGGAAATGGTAGAGGTCCCAAACAACCTGGACTATGCCCTAAATGTAAAAAAGGAAAACATTGGGCAAATGAGTGTAAATGTAAGACAGATATCCAGGGAAATTCTTTGCCTCGACACCAGTCGGGAAACTACCAAAAGGGGCCAGCCCAGCCACGGCAAATAACAGGGGCATTGTCTATTTACCTTCCTGTCCCTGTGCTGTCTCAAGGCCAGCAGGCTACACAGCACCCAGCCCACCCCAGAGAGCAAAATAGATACAAGAGCTATTCCGAGCAACCCCTGGAAGTGCCGGGCTGGACCTTGGATCCATAGAAATAAAACATTCTATCTGCCCTGGGTGCTGCCACATTTCCGATACAGCTATAGCAAATGCCACCGGATCTGAAATTTAAAAATACGTCTGGGATTTCTGTACACGTGTAAAGAGAAAACTAGCTTGGAACTAAGGCGCGCATTGTCCGATTTTGGACATTTAGATAGAGTTCTAAGCTGAAATCTCTTTACAAATGTACAAAATAAAACCCAAGACTGATTATTTCCTAACAAAAATAGCAAAATTTGACCCAAAGGAAAAAAGATGCTGGCTAGATTCTAGCAGCAGGATTGGCATTTCCATAATAAAGAACAGTTTTTAAATACTAATAAAGGATATTAAAAAGTTAACTTCAAGGCCAAAAAGGAAATTCAGTAAAATTGTCTCTGTTACAAAAATTTGCTAAAGAATATGCCTTAAAATAATAAATTGGATTTAAATCTCAAGAATTATTAAAATATATTAATTATAAAAATCTAAGTAGCCCAGGTAAAAGACGGCTACGCCCTTTAATTAAGGCTGGCTTCCCAAAGCAATTTCTAATAGAGGAAGGGCTAGCCTCCCTTCCCCCAACAGAGCAGGTAGGCCAAAAATTTCCTGCCAGTAACAACTTTTAAAGAGAGGCTTGCTTCTCAGTTTCCCATCCTTAGTAGAAAGAATGTAACTAATTTGCATTTTAATGGTTACCTGTTTTCAGTCAATGGCACCCCAAGGCTTTGAGAGTTTACTAAATTAAATTAGATATTCTGAAATAACAAAATGCTAAAATATTAATCTAAATTTCCCTCATGAAAAATCTAAAGGACAGAATTAAATTTATTGATTATGTCATGTATTTTTAAAGTTTATTCTTAAAAATGTTACTGATTGAGAAATGCTAAATATTTAACTTGCCAGCTAAGAGTTTACAGTTCTAGTTAAATAAACTAGGAGAAATCATATAATTATAATAAAATTTCAACATTTGTTTAATTGAAAAAAGAGGATAAATTCTGTTATCCCAACCAAAAATTTTAAATACAAAGATCAGTTTTAATTTAATTGATATCTTTTAATAATTATAAAAGGTATATAATCTTTAAATTATATATACACATATATATTTAAGTCTTTTAAGTTAGATTTCAAAACTATAATCAAGGAATGACTTTAAGACATTTCATGGGCCCTGAAATGTTTTCAAAAGTTTATTCTCTCTTCTTAAAGGATTTTTTAATAAAGCCAGTTTAATATACTTGAAATCACATAGAAAGCTTTATCAAATAAATATTAATAAATATATATTTTAAGTTTTTTGCCTCTAAGAAAGGGCAAAACAAGTTATCTTATTTAATATTTCTTAAAATACAACAGTAGAATTTTAAGATATAATTTAAAATAACAAAAGCTCATTAATAATTTTTAATATTTTACAACAGCATATTATACATTTATTCCAAACAAACTTACAAACTAATTGTTTGGCAGCAATTTAATAAGAACATGAAAGGATTTTATCCCTTCCACTATGTGGAAGGCCCCCTGGGAAGGCACTTAAGCATTCTATATTGACCTCTCTTGCCCTTTTTGCCAAGGGGGTCCCTCTTCCAATTGCCTACAACTGTTGCCTAAGCTCTCTGTTCATACTGAGGTTAAAGCCTCATGGTGGCTGGTACCATAGATCTGTCTCTTGCCCAATAGCATAAGCTGGGCCCTCTCTGGAGAAGAAACCTGGGTTCCCCATGATCAATGCCAGGGCCCCGCCAGCAGGCGAGGGGATCCCAAGGCAGTTACTGGGCATGGAGGCCACAGGGGCATACGCTACCAAGGAGACAGAACTAAACCTCACATCACCCTGCTTGGCCCCAGAGGATGGCTGGTTAGTCAATGACGGGTAAGACCCCTCTGGGAGGGGCGACCTAAGACAGGCACAGTCGCAGGGGGCCTCAGGGGAGAACTTGGGGGTCAACAGAGGTGGGGCAGAGATCCTCACCCCCCCAACTATGCAGGGGCTTGAACACTCGCCCCTTCTGAGGGAGGTCTCCTGCCCCCATGGCTGCTGCGATTCCCATGCCCAGCTCAGATCGGGACCCAGATAACAGAAAGAGACTTAGCCCAGCCAAGATCAATACCCAGAAAACAGAGACTTGGCTAACAGCAACTACCTTATATCTAAATCCAGCTTAACACCAGGAATGCTCAGGGCCTTCTCAAGGATACAAAATAATCCTTTCCATTAATATTTACAATATAAACTAAGATTGTTATTAAAGTATTAAATTTGACAGTAAAATAGTAGTCAAGTTTTCAGATTAATTAAAATTATTCAAGAAGTATTAACCAAAATTATCATTTCATGGAAAAATTGCTTAACATACAATAACCTAAAGCAGTCATATTTTTTGTACAAAAAATTAAAATTTAAAGTTATCTAGACTTCATTATATAATTTCCAAAAGCCTCCTAATAATTAAATTTTTAAAAAAAGGGGGGAGGATAGTGAAAATATAGTGGAAGAATACCATATAAGGAAAAATATCCTGTAACTAATTTACATCTAGAAAATTTTTTTCATTTATAATGCTAATAACAAGACATCCATGAAAACACATATGGTGTCAAATAAGCCAAAGGAAAATCATTTGGACAAAAATTAAAAGAATCCCAAGTCTAAATTATAGATATGATTCCTTTATTAACCTTTGGTCGAGAATACGTTTGTATATTTTCAGAAAACAACTCCAAGACCATGTGGATTCCTGCAACAGAAGAGAATTATCAGGACTGCTCCAGCCACAGAACAGCAGTGGCCCTGTGAGACAACAAGAAGAGAAGCAGTCCAGAAATGAAGATGGTGACGACTTTTATCATGCTAGCAGTCAGCAGCTGTGCGTTGCTGCAAGTTGCCCAGGACCAAACCACAGAGGTTCGGACCTGCATTGCCACCATTTGTCCACCATCCAGAACTGAAATATTACTGATGACATGTACACATAAAAAACTGTCGGACACTGAAACATGAACTTCGCCTAAAAAACAAAGAAGGGGGATCTGTTGGGGGCCAGATGTAAGCTGGCAAGGTCCTTGCACCTGTAGGGGCTAGCAAGGCTGGGATTCTCACCCACACAGTTTTCCCAGACTTGTTTGGATGGCGTTTATCAGTAGAATAAGAGCAACATTTGTAGAGCCTTTCATAGCTTACCAAGAAGTCTGTAATTATTTACTGAGATATACTGTACTGAGAACTTGTCCTTCTGCTGTGTCCTTCGCTTAGAGATTAAGAGGAACAAAGAATACATTCCTCTTGATAGACCTCCTATTCAGTGTGTTATGTATAAATAGTATTGTGTGGCTAATAAAGTTGCTTCAGTTCATCAAGAGAACTGGGGTCCTCCCGATCCCGCTTTCCTGTCTTTCTTTCTTTTCTCAATTCCCACCTCCCTGCCTCAGCCCGGCTCAACCCTGTCAGGCTGGCCCTGACAGAGAAACTGGACTGTCTAGCAGCGGGTGGAACTCCAGGGCGGCTTTCTCTCAGAGGTGCTTGCAGCGATTACTGTGGGACACTGAGACCCGGGGCCTCTTAGGGTAGGACTGAGGATCAGCCATAGCTGTTTGCTCCGCTCTGTTGATTCCCTGAGACCCCGCCCCACCAAAGCTGTGCCCAGAGGCTTTTGCATATGAAAAGCCTGGCCCTTTGAAATCTAAAATTACCTAACAAACTGTAGCTGGGTCAGAGAGACCCAGAACATCCAAAAGAAGGCCCAAAGCCCCACAGCAGCTTGCATTGTTTCACAGCTGGGCCTCATCTGGGCACCTCCAAACCCCAAACAAAGAAGAGGAATCTGCAGATCTCTCCATAGCTCCTGCTGGGTAGCCTCAGGCAGAGGCTAAATTAGCACCTCCTTAGAGATCCAAGAGCCAGTCTACCTAGTGGTCAGAGTGGGACCATCCAGATTACAACTCCTCAGATCCATAAGGGACACACTCAGGGGCAGACTCAGTGAGCACCAAAGCCCCATTGAAAGAAGTCTTGCCCCAGAAGGGTGTCTCCAGCACAGAAGTTCTCCCACTGCAGACACAGCTGATTCTCACAGCCAATTGGCCTGAAGGTCAATCCCTCCCAGTGTTACCTACAACAATCAAGACTTAACTACAACAAGACTGTGCACAATGCCCACAAAGGGGTGCACCAAGAGAGTCCACTTCAGGTAATTAGGGAGACTGACCTACTGGGCCCTATAGGACACCTAGCACAGAAAACCACCCTATCAACACAGGGAAGTAGCCAAAATGAGGAGACAAAGAAACAGGTCACAAATGACAGAAATGAAGGAAAGCAAACTACTAGATATAGGGTTCAAAACCACAGTTATAAGGTTTTTCAAGAATTTTCTAGAAACCACCAATAAATTTAGTGAGACCCTCAATAAATCTAGTGA
>NW_005879241.1:0-7106 GCF_000147115.1 Myotis lucifugus | reverse complement strand
CTTGCTGAGTACACTCAATACAGGATCAGGCTGAATGCAAGCCCACCATTTTCAGCATTGCCAGTTTCTCAGCTAAGGAAAGGGAGTTCTGCAGAGAACAAGTAGAATGTTCTAACCTAGAAATGACACACTCACAATTCATTGGTCAAAAGTACTCACGTGGCCCCAAGGAGGCAGAAAGGAGGGAATGAAGGTTGTGAGCCACTTGCAGAAGTCCAATCCTACACATGTTCTAAAGGAAGGGGAACCAAAAGCATTCTGATAAACACTTTCATGATTACCATAGCACTCCACCATTAGTCTGCCAAGGCTTTTTGTGAACTGTTGCATTTAGTTTCAAATACAGGAGGTTGTTTTTAGTAACTTTGCCTGAGGAATCAGTTCTTGAGGGAAGGCTGGAAGAGAAAAGGCTGCTGAGTCAAAAATGAAGAGGAAAGAAAATCACACTTGCTTTTCTGCCTCGGATCCCGATTAGCTAGAAAATACAAACTATTGTTGGTGTTAGTCTCCCTCCCTGACACTTGCACAACAGCAACTCCATGAACTCACTTGCCCCAGCCCATATCCTGATGCTGGTAGAGACAAAGCATTTAGTTGCACTATGTCTTTGAGATTTCCTGTGGGAGAACTGAGTCTATCTGGCACTTTCCTGGCTTCTTTGGACTTCTGCTTCTCTGTGAAATAATTCCACACCAGGAAATCAAAAACTATTAATGATCATTCATTTGGAAGGTGGAGCAGATTGAAAAAAAAGTTTCTGAGTCGTGCCTTGGCTTTGCTCGAGGGATTTTCCTTGGCCCACTCCCAAACATTCTATCAGCTTCCTCTGATTACACACACACACACACACACACACACACACACACACACACACGATGTTAACAGGGATTTCAACTTCACTGTCTATTAGGCAGACATGTCTACCTTCAGCTGGTAACACTGAGCGACAGTAGTCCAGGCAGTCAACCGGGATATAACCTTGCACTCATTGCTACCTAAAATGAAGAACTCTGCTAAGCCTTTTCTTTCTGACATCGCTTTTTAATAACTTTCCTGAGATGTACTGTACATATAATAAATTACACATATTTAAAATATTTAATTTTATGTGATTTGACTTACATAAACACCAGTAAAACCATCACCGCAATCACAGAATGAATATATTCATTACCCTAAAAAATTTCCTGTTGTCTCTTTTTTCTCTCCCTTCTGGCTCTCTCCTTCACCCATCCCCAAGCAATGAATGGTCTGCTTTCTATCACTAAAGATTAATTTATAATTTCTAGAATTTTATATAAAGAGAATCTTAGACTAAGTACTTTTTTGGATGTCTTCTTTCATTCAGAATCATTATTTTGGGCTTTATCCATGTCATTATGTGTATTAGTGGTTGATTCCTTTTTTTTTTGCTGAGTAGTATCTTATTGCATGTATATGACACAATTTGTTTATTGTATGTCACTTCCAGCTTTTAATATCAGTAACAAATCTTTTATCACTATTTGTATACAAGCCTTTGTCTAAATATATGCTTTCATTGATCTTGAGTAAATACAACCATCAAATTTAGAAAATTAATGTTATTAATTATAACCATTTAATAATCAGAATCTCAGTCAAGTTTTCCAACTGTTTCAATGGGTCCTATAAATATAAAAATCAGTTCAGAATCACATGTTGAATTTAATTGTTATGTCTCTTTAGTTTATTTTAGTCTGCAATATTTTTTTCATTCTTTCTTAGACTTTTAGAACCTGATTATTTTAAAGATCACAGGTCAGTTATATTGTAGACTGTCCTTCAGATCAGTTTTAAATTCTCATTATGCATTTTTGACAGGAATATCCAGAAGTAGTGCTGAATTCTTCTGATTGAATATTATTTTTTGAACAAAAAAACTTTATTAGGATATATTTCACAAATAATAAACTGCTCTTTTTAAAGTATACAATTTGATAATATTTGACTTATGTATATTACATTATCACAATCAAGACAATGATACTATAACTTTTCCAGAATTATCCTAAAGACCCTTATTATCCCTCCTCCAAATCTCCTCTCCTATCCCCAGACAACAAATGATATGCTTTATGCGTTTGGTCACTGTAGATTAGTTGTGTATTTTCTAAAAATTTACATAAATGAAATCATACAAAATGTAGCTCAGTGCTATATTTTGTCTGGCTTTTTTCACTTGGCATAATTCTTTTGAGATGCATCCATGTTGTAGCATGTATCAATATTTATCCCTTTTTATTTTCAAAGAGTATTCTATTGCATGGCATACCACTGTTGGTATTTGATGAAAATTTGAGTTGTTTCCAGTTTTTTACTTTTACAAATAAAGCTGCTATGAACATTTATGCACATATCATTATGTGGACATATGTTTTTATTTCTCTTGGGAAAATACTTTGGCATGAAATAGCTGGATTATATGGTAGGTATATGTTTAATTATTTTAAAATTGCCAAGTAGCCCTAGCCGGTTATGCTCAGAGGATAGAGTGTCGGCCTGCAGACTGAAGGGCCCCAGGTTCAATTCCAGTCAAGGGCTCGTGCCCAGGTGGTGGGCTCGATCCCCAGTGGGGGGCATGCAGGAGGCGGCCAATTTGTGATTCTCTCTCATCATTGAGGTTTCTGTCTCTCTCTCCCTCTCCTTTCCTCTCTGAAATCAGTGAAAATATATTTTAAAAATTGCCAAGTAAATTTTAATGTGGTCATGTTATTTTACACATACCAGCACTGGATGAGAAATCCAATTTGTTTGCTTCCTCACCAGCACTTGGTAAGGTCAGATTTTTAATTTTAGCCATACATGCTGAAAGGTGCATAGTAGTATCTCATTGTGGTTTTAGTTCACATTTCCCTAAAGACTAATGTTGAGAGTTTGTTCATGTGCTTATTTGTTATCCATATATCATGAGATTTTAATGAATCACACAAAATCTGTTTGTTAGCAAAATTTCAATACAATATTTATAATGAAAATCTGTGGCTTTGTTTCTCTATATTTGGCAGGGGTCAAGACATCTTTATTTTCTGTTTCTGATCATCAGTACTTGCTTCTGTTTTGAATGGTTGAAACCTGGTATATCCTTCTGTTTTGGTTTTTTTTTTTTCTTTCAAAAGTACAGTTATTCAGGCATAAGTAAATGTGGTACTCAAAACCTCCTATAACCATATCAAAATTACAACAAAACTGTAGAATAAACATAATTCAAAAAAAACTGCTGGAAGCCGGTCCACCCTTGCTGCTTGACACAGTTGCTGCAGGGAAGAAACATCTGCACAGCTATGTTTCAAGGGACTTGGCGTATATGGCATATGTTTGCTCCCCCTCTTAGAGCTATGTGTTTTAACCAGGACCACCTCTCCGAGAAAGGTTGTTTCCCCAGGTGGGGATTTTTTCCTGGAGTTAGGGATTAACAGGATTAAGGAAGGGAATAAATCAGTAAAAACCCTTAACTAAGTGCCAGGCGGGTAGGTAATCACCTTAACTATGAACAATCACACTTAAGCTACATAATCTTTACTTAGGATAATCTCCTTCAGTTACTTTCTTGTAGATTAACAGAACAGTAGAGTAGTGACCTAGGAATGGAGATAACAAATGCCCTAACCTTTGGAATAGAATGGATAAGATTAAAATCAAATGATATAAATACAGATGTAACAGGAGAATAAAGAGAGAACCTGGCTGGAGAACCTGGCTAGAGAACCTGGCTGAAGAACCTGGCTAGGGAACCTGGCTATGCTGATCATCTGGACGCTGCCTCAGTGTCCTTCCTTCTTCGCCAACTCTGTCCACATATTTGGGAACCCCTGGACCTGCTGGGGCTGGACCCCGACAAACCGCCTGAAATCTAGTTAAACATAAGTCTTCCAACAAAGGATGTAAATAAGAAGCCACATTGAGACTGATAGGAGGAGCAGATACATGGAAACAGTTGATCCCACACTCATGTGTAGTGGATAAAAATCAGGAGCTATATCTCAGTTGCAGATGCCTCCCTACTGAGAAGTGAGGGTGGGGTCCCAGTCACAAACCATGCTTCCCCAACCCAAGATTACAATGCTGGAAAAGAAGTCCCCAAAACTTCTGGTTGTTAAAACTAGTATGTATTACAGCTGAGTGGGATGAGTGCTTCTGGAGTCCCAGGTGTTCCTCTTAAGTGGCCCCTATGTACTTACTCAGATTCACTCACTCTGAGCTCCATCACTGGGGGAGCAGCTTGAGAAGTGCCAAGGACATACTGGGGAGTGGTGGCGGGGGGTGGGGGGGAAGAAGGGGGCTCTGAATTGTAGTCTTCAGGATGAGGGCTGGAGAGGCAGCTTTCTCCCAGAAAGAAATGCTGACAGAAGCAATTGTTCCTTTGCTGGGCCCACCCTAACAAAGCCAACAGGCAGGCGCCATATCTTAGTCTCCATCAAGCTTGCTAACACTGTTCACCCTGCCCAGGTGATTCCCTGAGACCCCACCCAATGTGCTATGTCTTGGCTCATCCTACATACTTTGCTGCAGTCTCTCAAAGGTTCACAAACCACAAGTAAGCAGCATCTGACCTCACAGTTCCCTGTAACTCTTGCTAAGTGTCCCCAGGCCTGATACTAATGGCAGCCATACTTGGTGCACAGCTTGGTCTCTCCTGGGCACCTCAAACCCAGCACAAGTAGCAGCCATCTGCAGATTGCTCTTTAACTCAGGCTGGGTGGCCCTGGGCAGGATACAATCAGCAGATGACCTTCCTGGAAGGCCCCAGAGCCAGCACACTGTCGGACACCATCAGACTCTGCTAAAGCACCAACCAACTACCTCCAGTACTGACACACTCAAACAGTGGCCTTAGTGAGCACCAGATCCCTGCTGAAGTGAGTCCTGCTCCATGGAGTTGTCACCTGCACGGCAGGTCTTCTGCTGTGGTTAATTGCTGCCAGTCTTCTTTAAAAAAAGGTAAAAAATGTGAATAATAAAATGGTCAAGGATACATAGATATAATCCATATAATCATTGCAGTGTTATTTACAATAGCCAGATATGGAAGCAATGTCATCAATAGATGAATGAATAAAGAAGTAGTGGGTATATTCAATGGAATAAGACTCAGTCAGAAAAAAAAAATGAAATCTTTCCATCTGCAAAAACATGGGTGGACCTAGAAGGTATTGTACTGAGTGAAAGAAATCAGACAGAAAAAGACAAATGACATAGGATTTTATTTAAATGTGGAACCTAAAAAAACAAATGAAACAAATAAGCAGAACAGAAACAAACTCATAGATGCAGAGAACATTTTGATGGTTGCCAGATGGAAGGTGGATTTAGGAGATGGGTAAAAAGGATGAGGGATGAAGAAGTATAAATTGATACTTACAGAATAGTCATGGTAATATAAATTACAGCATAGGGAATATAACCAGTAATATTATAATTATGCATGGTGTCTGATGGGTATTAGATTTATCAAGGTGATCCCTTCATAAGTTATTTAAATGTCTCATCACTGGGTTGTATACCTGAAACTAATATAATATTGCACATCAACTGTAATTGAAAAACAAAATTATTTTTTAAAAAGTATAGTTATTAAAACATAGAAAATCTTGGCAGTTTCCTTTAAAGTGTTAGTGGCTGTTAAGGTTTGTTGCTTTTTGTTTGTTTGTTTACTTTAGTACTCAAAGTTTACTGATTAAAAGCAGTCTATAGTTCTTAGACACATAGAAGTATTAATAACATTTTCCATGTACTTTGTTGGCTTTCTTTCTCAAACAGTTTTTTTGTTAAATGTTTTTAATTTCTTCAGTTATAAATTTCATGCTATGTGCAAAGAAGTGATTCTAGAAATAAAATACATAACTAATGTTTTATGCACTTTGGGATACAAATAAAAACAAGCCTGTTTTCTCTTTTTAAATATATTTTTATTGATTTCAGAGAGGAAGGGAGAGGGAGAGAGAGAGAGAGAAACATCAATGATTAGAGAGAATCATTGATCGGCTGCCTCCTGCACACCACCTACTGGGGATCAGGCTTGCAACCAGGTGTGAATGTCCCACATCCTGCATGGTTCAGGGTTCGGGCTCTGGAAGAGGGGCCACACGCAAATGAAAAAGACAAGACAAGAAATAATAATTTGAAAATTGGGAGGCCAGGTGAGAGCCCATCCCAAGAGGATGGACTCCGCTTGTGCCCAGGCCTTGCCATCCTTTTATTCAGTTTGGGATACACCTATAGCCCTTAGGCAGGCAAGTTCCAGTAACAGACAGACTATCTTATCAGTAAGGATTTACATGACTATCTGGTGGGGAAGTTGCTTCAGCTACCATTGTCTCCACTAAACAGTGGGTGCATAGCCCTGACCTTTGCCAGGGCTCAAGGGTCACCAGCATTCCGGGCTCCTCATCCACACCTCTCTGCTAGTGAAGACAATGGGCGGTTTTCCACAACCGGGTCATGTGCCCTTGAACAGAATTGAACCCTGGACCCTGCAGTCCACAGACCAATGCTCTATCTACTGAACCAAACCATCTAAGGCCAAGTCTGTTTTGTTTTTCTCCTTTGCACATAGCACTACATTCCCAATCATCCCTGGGAGTTAGGTGTGGTTATGTCATTGAGTTCTGATCAACTGAAAAGGATAAACATAACATGTGCCACTTCCAGATCCACCTTATTTAAAGCCATTTCATGAGGTCCTCAACATTCTTTTACTTTCTACATGATCTTGAGACAAATGCTGAAAATGGTAGATCAACAAGATGGAACAAGACTGGGTTCCAGAATCACTGTTCAGAAGAGAGCCACACATGGCCAGGAACATCAGTTTGATAGGTTATGTGAACAACTTCCATTGTTTTAAGCCCCTGAAATTTGTGAATTTGCCTATTACAACAACTAGCATTACCCTTACTAATACAGAAGTCATTAGGGTCAGAAATATATGTCAATATATCCTATATTTTCTACTGGTGTTCTTCCTCCTTATTCGGACTTCAGGCTTCTAGCCCTTGATGTAATACTGAAGTCCACTGAGACAACAGAGCTTGGAGTTTAATTGAAAGGCATAACTACTGTGCAACAGTCCTTTTAATCAAGATGTT
>NW_005879240.1:0-7107 GCF_000147115.1 Myotis lucifugus | reverse complement strand
CTCTTCGGACCCTAGCTGGGTAGCTCAGTTGGTTAGAGCATCGTCCCAATACCCCAAGATTTCAGGTTCGATCCCTGGCCAGGGCACATGTAAGAATCAGCTGCCCTACCCGGTTTGGCTCAGTGGATAAGGCGTCAGCCTGAGGACTGAAGGATCCCGGGTTCGATTCCGGTCAAGGGCACGTATCTCGACTGCAGGCTCAATCTCTGCAATCCATGGATCTCTCTCACATAAATGTTTCTCTCTCTCTCTCTCTCTCTTTCTCTCTCTCTTCCCCCCGCCCCCACTCTCTCTAAAAATCAATGGAAAAATATCCTTGCGTGAGGATTAACAAACAAAAAAAGAATCAGCCGAGCAATGCATAAATAAGTGGAACAACAAATTGATCTTTCTCCCGTCCTCTCTCTCTCAAACCAATTTAAAAACCCAGGGTCTTCGGGGCTGGCTCCTCCCAAAGGCTCTAGTCGGTCCCACACCTCTCTCCTGGGCTCTGGTGTCACCGCGCGATCCCTGGCATTCCCTGGTCACTCGGCTGTCCCCATGCCAGTGCCCGTGTCCATGCTCCCTCTTCCTACAGGGGCACCACCACTGGGTCAGGCCCACCCTACTCCAGCCTGAACGCCTCTTCACTTGATCATAAATGCAAAGGCCCGATTTCCACCTCAGGTCACATTCTGATGTCCAGGGGACTTGAGTTTTGGGTACACTGTTTAGCCCAGGAAGGGCCCTCTATATGTGACCATGCCCCCCCACCTCATTGTGGCCACTGCCGAGAGCCTTGCTGCCCTGGACCAGCCCCTGCGGTGCTGGCTGGGAGGATCCCAGCGTCCCATCCTCTGTGGCTCCCAAAGCCACCACCGCTTGTGGTCCAGGTTCTGAGGGCAGAACAGCAGCCCCTCCCAGCTTGGCATGTGTCCCGCCCCTGGGCCCCATTGTTACTCCCCCAAGTGGGGGCCACCCCTCCAAGGGGATGGGAGGGTGTTGGATGCCACTCTACCCCTCCCTGGGTCCTTGCCCTTCAGCCCCAGGCCCCACCCCCTTCAGGAGGAGATGACGCCATCCCACCAGTGATACCCACGACTTCCCTGCAGACGGGGGTCGAGGGGCGGGTCTGCCCTGCTGATTGCTGCCAGTCACTTTTCAGGCATCCGGAGGGTCACATGTAGGCGTGCAGTGCCGCCCCAGGAACAGGTCCTGCCTGTGAGGGGACCCTGCCCCAGGCTCTCTCTGACCCAGCACCGCCCAGCTGTCAGCCAGGATCTGCAGGAGGCCTTGGTTGGGGTCCCAGGTGGTGCCGGGGCTGCTGGGGCCCCTGGCTCTCTCTGCCCGGGTCCTGCTCTGCCTCCTGCTGGCCCAGGGAGCTGCCCACTGTTACCTGCCCTGGATCCACGGGAAGAACTTTCACCCGGTGTGCCATCTAGCACACTGTCGCGACACAAGAATTTTTTACACATGCAATACCCGACTGTTTAGTCAGGAGCCCTGACCCCTGCTCCCTTAGGTTGTCAAGTGAAAAGACGACAACAGCCAATACAACAGCCGTCCGGTGTGAAGCGGGTCTTTTCTTTTGTCAGATGGGCAACAGCGTATCTTTTGGGGTGCCGCAGAACTTTCCTAATTCGTGTATGTGTGTCATGAAATGAAACCGGTTGAAAATCGCTGTCCTCAGGCCAGCAGCTGCCCAGGCTGTAGCCACAGTGCCCCCTGCTGCTGGTCAGGAAAGGCCGGTGTCAGGCCCGCGCTTCTGGCCTCCAGGCCTCCTCCGTGCCAGGCATGGGCTGGGTGCTGGGGGCACAGAGGAAGATGAGATGCCACCCTGCCCTCGAGAAGGTCCCCCCCTAATGGCCAGAGGAGGCGGTTTTCGGGTGCTGAGGGGAGCAGGAGCTCATCTGGCTGAACTGCAGGAAAGGGGTCCTGCAGACGAGACAGCCTGCAAAGACCCAGACCTCGAGGAGCTGGCTCCCCTGTGGTCGACTGCATGATGGCCCCAAGGACGTCCGGGCCCTAAGCCCCAGCAGCTTCGGCCATGTCACCTCACATGGCAAAGGGGCCCTGCAGAGGTGGCTGAGGAAGGACCGTGACGAGGAGGGGATACTGGGTCCCTATCAAAGGGAGGCCAGCGGGTCCGAGTGAGAGGAGGAGAGGTGACCACAGAAGCAGTCCCTGCTGGCTTTGGAGGCGGAAGGTTGCCTCTAGAATCAAAAGCGAAAGGAACTGATTCTCCGCTGGCGCCCCCGCAGCGCAGCCCTGCAGACCTTGATTTTGGCCAGGGAAGCCGATTTCCGATTTCCACGGCCCGGCCACAAACCCGTGTTGCTTTCACTGCTCGGCTTGTGCTCCTTGGTTTCAGCAGCAGAAGGGGACTCCCAGGCGGCAGCACCGGCTGGACAGTGGGGCTGGGCGGCCGCAGGACGCCGGGGCCCAGCTGTGGAGCCTGGACCTTCCTCCCAGCCCCAGGGGAGCCCAGGCGCCAGCTCTTCCCGGTCACGGAAACCAGATCTGAGGTCGGGGCTCCCATGGGGAGGAGGCCCACGGTGGTCAGCCCCGGGCCTGCCCCTTCCTCCGTGAGGCTGCACCGCCTCCTCGGGACTCCTTTCCCATCCTGGCCTCTGCCCCAGGCCCCTGCTCAGTGGAGTCACCGCAGGGGCTTTGGGTCCCATAAGCAGCTCAGGGAGGAGGTGTCCGCTCGCACCAGCCATGGGAATGCCGTCGACAGACAGCGGCCCCTGTTCTCTGCTGGCATCACCCAGTGCTTGTCTCTGCTGGCCGGAGACCAAGGAGGGAACCCAGCCTAAGACACAGACTTCTGGAGCGGGGCGGGGGGACCAGAGCACACAGGTGTGTGGGCAGGACACCTGGAGAGGAGAGGCCTGAGGCCAGAGACCAGGGCAGGGGTATGACCGTGCCAGCGCCAGCCATCAGTGATGGAGCCACAAGGCAGAGTCTGAGGGCTTAAGAGTGGGGGGCTGCCGTATCCGGTTTGGCTCAGTGGATAGAGCGTCGGCCTGCGGACTAAAAGGTCCCAGGTTTGGTTCTGGTCAGGGGCATGTACCTTGGTTGCGGGCACATCCCCAGTACGGGTGTGCAGGAGGCAGCTGATTGATGTTTCTCTCTCATCGATGTTTCTAGCTCTCTATCCCTCTCCCTTCCTCTCTGTAAAAAATCAATAAAATATATTTTTTAAAAAAAGAGTTGGGGGCAGGTGTGAGAGGATTTAAGAAGCAGGTCTGGGGCCTCAGTAGGCGTCAGAGAAGTATCCCCTTCCTTGGCCCTAGGCCAGGTTCATGATGGGCCCAGGGGTCTGGCAGGTGGACTCACTTTTGTTACTGGTGAGGCTGGGTTGGGGTACAGCACCCTGAGGGGACCCTGGATGGGCAGAGAGACCCAGTTTCCTACACATGCCCAGCCCATGGTGGGTGGCCAGCCAGGCCAAGTGGCATGGGTGTCCCAAGCCCCCTGCCGTCCACCGGGCCCCTAGAGTGGGGCTGGGGAGCAGGCACTCTGGCTGCCAGGCCCGGGGCCCGAGCATATGTCCCAGCATCTGCTCCCAGCCAGCCTCCCCTTTGGGGCAGCGTTGGGCCTTTCGGAGGTCTGTGCCCATCCTGTCCCCACCAGCCCCCACCTGTTGTCAGGCCTCAGTCCCCAGGAGAAAGGCTCTGCCCTTCCAAAGGCGGTGGGCCTGCCCTTCTCCACGCATCCCGTATCGATCGTCCCAGGGAAAATCAATAGCTCCAATATGTCAGCTCTCAAGTGGCGCTACGATGAATTATTCCCGGCACTGGGCACACAAGGGCTGCAGCCTTCCTGCCCATTAGCGGGACATTAGGCCTCCTGCGAGGTTTCTCTGTGTGCTTTGAGATAATGAAGGCTGAGGTGTTAGCTTATGTCCCTGGGAGGCGGGGAGGGGGACCATGACCAAGAGCAGGCAGGGCTGGCAGTACCAGGTACCTGTCACCCAGTGCTCGGCTGGGCTTGCTGGGTCAGGGGTGGGGGAGGAGGGGAGGGCCCCAGAGACACAGGAGGCCCTCGATCCATCTGGTTGTGGCTTTGCCCACTGTGGGCCCCACGGCATCGAAGGGTCCAGTGCACCATAGTAGTTGGGGCTGTCACTGCCCCCCACCGGGAGCACACCTGTGGCTGGACAAGGTGACTTTATGCTCCTTGCAGCCAGGAGAACGTGCCCCCGGGGACATGGATGTCTCGGTAGAAGGGAGTTAGAAAGGGCTGTGGATTCAGGCCAGGGCTGGGTGAGACGCTCTGCTCTGGGTTACACACTGTCAGGAAGCAGGCGACTCTCTGAACGGGTGCCTGTCTGTTTCCTGGGGCTGCCCTAACGAAGGGCCACCAACCGGGTGACTTAAAACAACAGAAAAGTTGTCTCCTCACAGTTCTGGGGGCCAGAAACCCAGAGCCAAGGTGTGAGCAGGGACACACAGGACTCCCTTGGAAGGCTCCAGGGCAGAGTCCCCTCAGGCCTTTCTCTGAGCTTCCGGTGCTGCTGGCAATCCCGGGCATCCCTTGGCCTCTGGCTCTTCACACGTCCTCCTCCCCTGTGTGCTCAGGGTCTTCTCTCCTCTTCTTATAAGGACACCAGTCATGGGGCTTGGGGCTCACCCTGTCCCGTATGACCTCATTTTAACAAATTACATCTGCAAAGACGCTGTTTCCAAATAAGGGCACGTGCTAAGGTTCTGGGTGGATGTGAATTTGTGAGGGACACCATTCGGCCCAGTACAGCATATTTTATTTTTGTTTTTACTTTTATTTAGTTATTTACTTCATTTTATTTTTTAAAAATATATTTTATTGATTTTTTACAGAGAGGAAGGGAGAGGGATAGAAAGTTAGAAACATCGATGAGAGAGAAACATCGATCAGCTGCCTCCTGCACACCCCCTACTGGGGATGTGCCCGCATCCAAGGTACATGCCCTTGACGGGAATCGAACCTGGGACCCTTGAGTCCGCAGGCCGACTCTCTATCCACTGAGCCAAACCGGTCAGGGCTAGTTATTTACTGTAATATATTTATTGATTTCAGAGAGGAAGGGAGAGGGAAAGAGAGATAGAAACATCAATGATAAGAGAGAATCATTGATTGGCTGCCTCCTGCATGCCCCCTACTGGGGATCCAGCCTGCAACCCAGACATGTGCTCTTGACTAAAATCAAAACCAGGACTTCAGTCCACAAGCTGATGCTCTATCCACTGAGCCAAACCAGCTAGGGCCACTTTATTTTTATTTTTGACACTATTACAGATGTCCCCATTTCTTCCCCCTCCACCTTTGCCCACCTCCACCCTGCCCCCTAGTACAGCATCTATAATAATAAAAGGGTAATATGCTAATCAGACCAGACATCCTTCCGGACAACCTTCCAGATGAAGCCAGGTCTGTGAGGGAAGCCCGGGTCCTGGGTGCCAGAGGGAAACCGGTGCCTGCAGCCGGGGGAAGGAAGGCCTACTCTTGCACGAATTTCGTGCATTGGACCTCTAGTCTTAATATATCTTATCAGAAGGAGGGCAGAGGAGGCAAGGCTCCCCCATGGCTGGTAAAGGACAGCCTTCTCTTCCTTTAGCCAGAACAGGTGTTTGTTCCTTTTTGAGGTTTGGGCTGTCCTTGTTTGTGTTCAGATGTGATTACAAAAGGGTGTGTTTCATGTGGAGCCATCACAGTCATGGCGTGGCCTGGTCTCATGCTGATGTCCTCTGACAGTTTATGTCCAACAGGAGACCCGTTGAGCACCAGGCACCCCGTGGAGGCCAGGGGCCGCCGTCCTCTTCAGGCTCCACAAAGCTATGTTCTTTGCATCAGGCCTTTACCTACAACAGAGACCAAGGGGCAGCAGCAGCTTGGGACAAAGGACGGGTCATCCGGACACCAGGGTTCGCTCATTCCTTGTTATGGCCATGAGCTGCTCCTCCCAGACCCTGGCCTCAGAGCGCCCCAAGAACCCAGTGGCGGTAAGAGTGCCCTCCACTGCCTCAGGATAGGACATTCCTATGCTGTCCCGTTATTAATCGTAAGAGCTGTCCTGGGGTCCACCAAGGGCATCCCAGGCACAGAAGCGGTCCTAGCAGCAGCCGCTAAGGAGGCATGACATTTTACAGCCCATGAAACAGAAGCTGGAGGGGTTCATTCGCCCATGCAAGGTGTCTTCTTTCCGTCACCCATCCAGGTTAGTCATCGAGACTGAGGGCTTAGTGGCCCCTCAGAGTGAAGCCTGAGCCCCTGCCTAGCCTCCCGGCTCTGCCCCTACTCTGCTGTCCAGGGCAGCTCGTGCCCTGAGGCCCTAAAGCAGCGGTTCTCAACCTGTGGGTCTCGACCCCTTTGGGGGTTGAACGACCCTCTCACGGGGGTCGCCTAAGGCCATCGGAAAACACATACATAATTACATACTGTTTTTGTGATTAATCACTATGCTTTAATTATGTTCAATTTGTAACAATGAAATTGGGGGTCACCACAACATGAGGAACTATATGAAAGGGTCTCGGCATGAGGAAGGTTGAGAACCACTGTCCTAAAGCATTCCAGGGGGCTGCATCAGCCTAATCAGCAACTCCACACCTAACTCCAGGGCTCTTTGATCTCCACCTCCTCCAGAAAGATTCTGGCCGCTCCTCCCACTTCCTGCCCTGTCCTCCTACCACCCACAGTGGGTGCTCCTGGGATTCCTGTGGGCCATTTGGTTTGGCAGTGATTCTGGGCGGGGTTCTGGGGTGGAAATGGTGGAGTGGGGCCCAATGAGGAGGATCTGGGTACACAGATGCGTCTGTTGACACAGCAACTTTGAACTCCTAGGTTGGGAGCTGAACTGCTGCCAAGCATCTGGAGCTAGGTTTCCTGGGGTGGAGAACATTCCCAGATGTTGCTGAGTTCAGGACACCTCTGGCCCGCCACCCTTGCTCTAATGTCTGGAGAGTTCCTGAGGGTGCAAAACTGGTCTTGAGTCTGGTGCTTCTGCCAGAGAGAAGGTGCAGGTGAGGGGCGCTCCAGAGGCAAAGAGGCTGAGCTAGGGGGGCAGCACATTACAGTCCACAAGGTGGCCTCCTGACCTGATTTTTGTCACTAAGTTACCCCCCTCATCCGCCCCCCCCCCCCCCA
>NW_005879239.1:0-7107 GCF_000147115.1 Myotis lucifugus | reverse complement strand
AGCAGATTGGGGAAGCTGAGGATTGAATCAGTTGAAAAATATCACTCAATCAGAGACCAAAAAAAAGCAATCAAAAAACAGGAGGACAGCTTAAAAAAGCTGTGGGACAATGTGAAATGTAACAATATTAGAATAGCAGGTGTGCCAGAAGAGGCAGAAAGGGAGAAAGGAATAGAGAAGGTGTTTGAAGAAATAATGGTAGAAAACTTCCCTACCCTGGTAAAGCAAAAAGTCACACAAGTTCAGGAGGCACAGAGAACTCCAAACAAGAAGAACCCAAACAGACCCACGTTCAGACACATCAAAATTAAAATGCCAAAAGTTAAAGACAAAGAGAGAATCTTATAGGGAGCAAGAGAAAAGAAAACTGTTACCTACAAAGGAGTTCCTATAAGGCTGACACCTTATTTCTCATCAGAAACTTTACAAGCCAGAAGGGAATGTCATGAAGTACTCAAGGTAATGGAAAGCAAGGATCTGAGAGCAAGATTACTATATCCAGCAAGGCTATCATTCAAAATAGATGGTCAAATAAAGCGCTTCCCAGACAAAAAAAAGGCTAAAGGAGTACATCACCACCAAGCCACCATTACAAGAAATGCTAAAGGTATTGCTGTAAGGGATTGCTGAGAAGAAGAAACAGAGAGAGAAACCTAGCCATACAGAATTAAAATGGTTATAAATAAGTACCTCTCAATATTAACCCTAAATGTAAATGGATTAAATGCTTCAATCAAAAGGCATAGGGTAACTGAATGGATACAAAAACATGACTCAACTACATTCTATCTACAAGAGACCCACCTCAAAACAAAAGACACACACAGGATGAAAGTGAAGGGATGGAAAAAATTTTCCATTCAAATGTAAAAGGAAAAAAAAAAGCGGGAGCAGCAATACTCATATCCGATAAAATAGACATTAAAATGAAGGCTATCACTACAGACAACAAAGGTCACTACATAATCCTAAAGGGATCGAGCCAACAAGAGGATATAACCCTGGTAAACATATATGCATCCAATATAGGAGCACCTAAATATATTAAAAAAACTTCTAGAGGACTTTAACGAAGAGATTGACAACAATACTGTCATAGTAAGGGACTTCAACACCCCTCTGACTTCACTGGACAGATCTTCCAAACAAAAACTTAACAAGGAAATAGAGAGTCTAAAGGACACAATGGATCAGATGGATCTAATAGACATTTATAGAACATTTCACCCCAACACAATAAAATATACATTTTTCTCAATTGCACATGGATCATTCACAAAGTTAGACCACATGCTAGAACACAAAACAAGTCTCTACAAGTTCAAGAAGATTGAAATCATATCAAGCATCTTCTCAGATCAGTGGAATGAAATTAGAAATCAACTACAGTAACAACACCCAAAAACATTCAAACACATGGAGGCTAAATAGCATGTTATTAAACAATTAATGGGTTATCAATAACAAGAAAGAAATAAAAAACTTCCTTGAAACAAATGAAAATGAACACATTACAACCCAAAATCAATGGGACACAGCAAAAGCAGTTCTGAGAGGGAAGTGCATAGCACTACAGGCATACCTAAGAAAACAAGAAAAATCAGCAATAAACTATTTAACCCTACAACTTAACGAACTAGAAAGAGAACAAGAAAAGCCCAGAGTAAGTAGAAGGAAGGAAATAATAAAGATTAGAGCAGAAATAAATAACACAGAGACTAAAAAACAATACAAAAAGTCAATGAAACCAAGAGTTGGTTCTTTGAAAGGATAAACAAAATTGATAAACCATTAGCCAGGCTCATCAAGAAACAGAGAGAACCCAAATAAATAGAAACAAAAGTAGAGAAGTAACCACAAACACCTCAGAAATACAAAAGATTGTAAAAAAATACTATGAACAACTATATGCCAACAAGCTAGACAATGTGAATGAAATAGACAAATTCTTAGAAAAATACAATTTCCCAAAACTGAATCAGGAAGAATAAAAAAAACTGGAATAGGCCAATAACAACTGATGAAATAGAAGCAGTAATAAAAAAAAAAACTCCCACCAAACAAAAACCCAGGTCTGGACAGCTTCACAGGGGAGTTTTTTCAAACAGTCAAAGAAGAACTAACACCTATACTCCTCAAACTATTTCAGAAAATCCAAGAGGAAGAAACACTTCCAAAGTCTTTTGATGAGGTCAGCATTATCCTAATTCCAAAACCAGATAAAGACAATACAAAGAAAGAGAATTACAGGCCAATATCCCTGATGAACACAGATGCTAAAATCCTCAACAAAATATTAGCAAATCGCATTCAGCAATATATGAAAAAGATCATACACTGTGACCAAGTGAGATTTATTCCAGGGATGCAAGTCTGGTACAATATTCACAAATCAATAAATGTGATACATCACATAAACAAATTGAAAGACAAAAATCACATGATCATATCAATTGATGCAGAGAAAGCATTTGACAAAATCCAACACCGATTTTTGATAAAAACTCTCAACAAAGTTGGAGTAGAGGGAGCATATCTCAACATGATAAAGGCCATATATGACAAATCTACAGCCAACCTCATATTCAATGGGCAAAAACTCAAACCATTTCCCTTAAGAAAAGGAACAAGACAGGGATGCCTACTTTCACCACTTCTGTTCGACATAGTACCAGAAGTGCTAGCCATAGCAATTAGACAAGAAGAAGAAATGAAAGGCATCCACATTGGAAAAGAAGAGGTAAAACTGTCATTATTCGCGGATGACATGATACTGTACATAGAAACCCCAAAGATTCCATAAAAAACCGACTAGACTTAATAAATAAATTTGGCAAGGTAACAGGATACAAAATCGACACCCAGAAATCTATGGCCTTTTTTTATGCACCAATAATGAACTCACAGAAAGAGAAACTAAAAAACCAATCCCGTTTACCATTGCAACAAACAATTAAGATACCTAGGAATAAACTTAACTAAGGAGGTAAAAGACCTATACTCAGAAAAATACAGGACGTTGAAAAAAGAGATAGAGGAAGACATAAACAGATGCAAGAACATACCGTGTTCATGGATTGGTAGAATTAACATCATCAAAATGTCCATACTACCCAAAGCAATCTATAGATTCAATGCAATCCCCATTAAGATACCAACAGAATATTTAACAGACCTAGAACAAACTGACCAAAAATTCATTTGGAATAAAAAAGACCCTGAATAGCTGCAGCAATCCCAAGAAAGAAGAACAAAGTTGGAGGCATCACAATACCAGATATCAAGCTATATTACAAAGCCGCTGTTCTCAAAACTGCCTGGTATTGGTACAAGAACAGACATATAGACCAATGGAACAGAACAGAGAACCCAGAAATCGACCCAAGCTGTTATGCTCAATTAATATTTGACAAAGGAGGCAAGAGCATACAATGGAGTCAAGACAGTCTCTTCAATAAATGGTGTTGGGAAAATTGGACAGATACATGCAAAAAAATGAAACTAGATCACCAGCACAAAAATAAACTTAAAATGATAAAGGACTTAAACGTAAGATGGGAAACCATAAAAATCTTAGAAGAATCCATAGGCAGCAAAATATCAGACATATGCCATAACAATATCTTTACCATATAGCTCCTAGGACAGTGATGGCGAACCTTTTGAGCTCGGCGTGTCAGCATTTTGAAAAACCCTAACTTAACTCTGGTGCTGTGTCACATATAGAAATTTTTTGATATTTGCAACCATAGTAAAACAAAGACTTATATTTTTGATATTTATTTTATATATTTAAATGCCATTTAACAAAGAAAAATCAACCAAAAAAATGAGTTCGCGTGTCACCTCTGACACGCGTGTCATAAGTTCGCCATCACTGTCCTAGGACAATGGAAACTAAGGAGAAAACAAATAAATGGGACTACATTAAAATTAAAAGCTTCTTTTGCACAGCAAAAGACACCATCACCAAAACAACAAGAAAGCCCACTGTATGGAGAACATATTTGCTAATCTTATCTCCGATAAGGGTCTAATCTCCAAAATTTACAGTGAACTCATACAACTTAACAAAAGGAAGATAAACAATCCAATCAAAAAATGGTCAAAGGACCTAAATAGACACTTCTGGAAAGTGGACATACAGAAGGCCAAGAGACATATGAAAACATGCTCAAAGTCACTAATCATCTGAGAGATGCAAATCAAAATGACAATGAGATACCATCTCACACCTGTCAGAATGGCTATCATCAACAAATCAACAAACAACAAGTGCTGGTGAGAATGCAGAGAAAAAGGATCCCCCTCGCACTGTTGGTGGGAATGCAGACTGGTGCAGCCACTGTGGAAAACAGTATGCAGTTTCCTCAAAAAATTAAAAATGGAACTCCCATTTGACCCAGTAATCCCACTTCTAGGAATATATCCCAAGAAATCAGAAACACCGATCAGAAAGGATATATGCACCTCCATGTTCAGAGCAGCACAATTTACAATAGCTAAGATTTGGAAACAGCCTAAGTGCCCATCAGCAGATGAGTGGATTAGGAAACTGTGGTACATCTACACAGTGGATGCTATGCTGCTGATTTAAAGAAGGAACTCTTAATATTTGCAACAGCATGGATGGACCTGGAGAGCATCATGCTAAATGAAATAAGCCTGTCGGAGAAAGATAAATATCACATGATCTCACTCATTTGTGGAATATAATGAACAACATAAACTGATGAACAAAAATAGGCCAGTGGGGGGAATATTTTAGAATCTAATGGAAGTAATCCTGTTATTTGTAGATTTTAAAAAATATATATATTTTTATTGATTTCAGAGAGAAGAAGGGAGAAGGAGAGATAGAAACATCAATGACGAAAGCGAATCATTGATCGGCCGCCTCCTGCATGCCCCCCACTAGGGATGGAGCCCACAACCCAGGCATGTGCCCTTGACCAGAACCAAGCCCGGGACCCCTCATTCCTCGGGCTGATGCTCTCTATATTGAGCCAAACCAGCCAGGGCTATTTGTAGATTTTTAATATTTCCTACAACTTTTGTGATATCATACTATGTTAGTACAGTTTTGATAATATTATTATACCTAAAATCCTTTTTTTCTTGAAATATGAATATTTATTGCATGTAATATTATTATATTTAAGATAGTTTTTTCTTGAATAATTGGTGTTTATTGCATGTAACATTATTATATTTGAGATTGTTTTTCATGAAATGTTAATGTTTATTGCATGCAACATTATTATATTTAAAATCGTTTTTCTTGGAAAAAAATATATGTTCACTTCTAAAAAAAAAAAGAAGAAGAAGAAGAAGAAGTCAATAGCCCACGGGTTAATTCTTGGAGTGGCCTGTTTTGAGAAGGGCAAACTCAGGGCAAATGACAGCAGGTGGGGTAGCTTGTCTCTGAGATGCTGCCATAATTTCCTTCCCTCCCTGGACACAAAAGCCACCTCCCCGTTGAGAGCAGAGTGTATTCCATCCTTCCCCTGAAATCTGGGCTGGCCATAGTGACTTGTTTTGTCAGTAGAATGAGTCAGAAGTGACATCTGGGGCTTCTTGTCTAGGTCACGGGAAGCTTTGCAGCTTCTCCTGGGCTTCCCGGAGCATCGCCCAGGAATGCTTACTCATGGGAAGCCAGCACCACGTAAGCAGTCTGACCACCCTGAGACCACCCTGCTGGAGAAGCCCATGGCCCAGGGAGAGACCCCAGAGAATGAGATGCCAGGTAGAGAGGGAGAGGACAGGAGACCGGGAGGTGCCAGATGGGAGAGTGACAAGACTGTCTTGGAGTGGTTCCTGCAGCCCTTCTCTCCAGCCGATGCCCATGGATCAGAGATAGATTGCCTGGATGTGCTCTTCCAGCACCAGAAGCAAAATCAAATAGTGGTTTCCAGTGACCAAGATTTAGGGTAGTTTTGGAACTGGTAAAAGGAAATTATGCTGATACTTGTGGAAATGCCAAGGAAGAATTTATTGAAGGGGATAGGAGTCAAGACTATTGAAGTAGGGCAGGGAGACTGAACACAACTCCGAATACAGTAGGCACACATGGGGATTGTTGACCAACTGGCAGGATGAGGTAGTAGGTGGAAAATTACTAGGAACTTGGGTAGTACTAAGGTGGGGGGAGCTTGCTTGGATATTA
The DNA here is from genome assembly GCF_000147115.1 of Myotis lucifugus. NCBI lineage: Eukaryota > Metazoa > Chordata > Mammalia > Chiroptera > Vespertilionidae > Myotis > Myotis lucifugus. The sequence continues at coordinate 941 of NW_005879239.1, read as the reverse complement.
AGGTTGGGGGGTTCTCAATAAACTGTTTTAGACTCTGGGAAAACTGGATTTGACACACTGAGGACGGGGGCAAGGATGAAGCCCGCAGGTCTGTGAAGCCTGACTCAAGTTTGGTCAAGGAGGGAGTCCTTGTCTTGCACATCAATGGAGACCAGAGAGCAGGGGTGAGGGTGCCTGGAAAGCATGGCAAGTTGGCGGGAGATTCCTTGAGAGCTTCTGGGTCCTGACTCAGAAGTTACTAGAAGAGCTGGACACCTTCCCTCTGGCCCCAGGACACGTTGCTCAAAAGATAGTCATCATTTCAACACATTTCCACATTTTAAAGAAGGATCAGAAAGAGGAAACGGCAGTGATCATTTGGGGAAGGAACTCTGTCGCCGGGGTTGTGGTGTGTGTGGACACATGAGTGATGATGTTAGAGAATGAACCCCAGGCTGTGGGAGCAGAGAGGAGGGAGTGAGACTTCATGCTGCCTGCTAAGCGGGTAATGAGGAAGGCTTCATGGGGAGCTCATATCTGGGATCATCACTTTATCACATTCTTTAAAAAAAAAAATCCTCACCCAAGGATATGTTTTTATTGATTTCAGAGAAAGAGAGAGAAACATTGATCAGTTGCCTCCCATATGTGTCCAACCACGGATCAAACCCCCAACCTAGGTATGTGTCCTGATTGGAAATTGAACCCTCAACCTTTTGGGTTATGGGATGATGCTCCAACCAACTGAGCTACCCAGCCAAGGCTTTATTGTGTCCTTCTGCTAGTAAATTGATTGCTTGCCTCTCTCTGTGAGTGAGAGGGACCAAAACCGTGATTCGGGATAGGCACCCCAACATCCTCTGCTTGTCCCTATTTGCATTACTATAGCTGATAAACTATCTGTCATCGGAGCTGTCACCTGTAATGATGTCAATCTTTCCATTGCTGTTGCTGAGAAACAG
>NW_005879238.1:0-7107 GCF_000147115.1 Myotis lucifugus | reverse complement strand
CTTTTGCAATTGCACCTGCAGTTTCTAGGATGGGGCCTGGCACATGGGAAGCAGGTGATACATGGTGCCTGTTGTATTAGTGACCGTAGGTCTTCCTGGTCAAACTTCCAGGGTATATGACTCCTGACTGGCATGTGAAACAGCAGGCTGTGTCTCTGGCAAGTTGAGCATCTAGGTGTCTTCATGGGCCAGGGAGTTGGCAGGTGGAGGCGTCTCCTGGGCTGCTGAGCCATCCTGCAGACTGACGCTGCCTGCCACAGTCTGGTGGCCTGGGTCTGAACCCTGACTCACCTTCCACATGCCCTCCTTCCCTCTCCTCTCCTCCTGGTGGCCTCCACGTAGGAAATGCCTGTGTTACAGAAGACTGGAGAAGAACCAAGCAACGCTTAGAGAGATGGAGTTACATTTATTATTATGTGCAGGCCCAGAGAAAAATGTCTCTAGAATTCTGGGCCCACGCGTGCTAATAAATGTAACTCCATCTCTCTAAGCATTGCTTGGTTCTTCTACGGTCTTTTGTAACATTATTGGTTTCCTGACCGAGAAAACCAACCCATGTTTGGCCTTTTGGCCTCCGATGATTGGACCACGTTTGGGGCCCATTGGCCCCAGACAGGCCTCCGGGTGGCACACACACTGCTGATCTGAGCAGAATTAAACCGGGGTACTCTAGGCATTCCCAGACCTCAGTCCAGGACCTGGACAGCATCTGGAGAGAGTGGACAGACACCTCTGGACCTGTCGACAGAATCGGTAAGGTAGGGGCCCCTATCAATCAGGCCCACTCCAAATGAGTGGAAGGGGGAGCTTGGTCACCTCCCCGGAAGCCATACAGCTTCCTCAGGCAACTAATGAAGAATCAGATGGACTGTATAAACTCTGAGTAAATATCTGGTAAAGTAAAAAGCTCAGATTGTCTGGTGTATAAATATAAGTGTGAAAGCCTGTGTAAAAGCGAAAGCTACTTTGATTAATTCTACATTTTTGTTGGTTCATCTGGCTAAACATTTGATTTATTAAAGGCTGAACCCCTGATAATCTGCAAAAGTCTTAAGCCGTGCTGCTGGGTTATTTTTCTCAGAGATATTTCCTCTCTATCACGGAGGAAATCAGCCCACTTAGCTAATAAGCAGCTGGATGGCTTGGCTTCCTGGCCCTATGGGGCACACTAAGATTCAATCGTGAAATTCTGGCTAAGGTAGTCACTTACCATTATTGTCGTGTTTGTGTAAACAATTAGGCCAAATTAAATACAATAGAAAAATTGGTCTTGATTTGGCTCTTTTGATAAACATAGAGGTAATTTTAAGGATAAAAGTTATATTTCTATAGAGGTTATTAAAACTAAAATGTTTTCTTTTCCTTCCACTGGACCATCTGTTACAGTTTGTCTCTGCCAGGTCACAAGCCCACCTCCTCCTGTGCCCAGGCCTCATCATCCCTCTGACAAACAGCAAGGATCCCTTGACTCTGAGAGAACCTCTGACCCGCCTGAGCACGAAGTAATTACAGAAGAAATTCAACGTCCATTTTCTCTAAAAGAATTCAGTGCCAGGATCCTTGAGGTAATATATTGGGAAGTTAGACAGACATGAGGAGAGCAGGACAATAGGCCAACTAGAACTACCAGATATAAATAAGTATTTCCACCTCTAGGTATGTAAGACAAGGGGCATAGCCAAAGAGGTACTCACACAAAGTCTCAGCCCCTAGAAAAGACCAGTAGCCTATTTGTCCAAAAGACTTGACCTCTTTACATTTGGGTGACCTACTTGCCTCCGGGCAGCAGCAGCCACAGCTATGCTTATCAAAAAAGCAAATAAGTTAACCATAGGGTAGGAAATAATGCTTCACATGCAGTCGAGGCTTTACCCCAGAACACACTGGAGCGCTGGATGTCAACCACTCGAGTCACCCAGTTTCAGGCTCTCCAGTGGGCAAAAGAAAAATCAGTAACAATTTATACTGATAGGAGGTACGCATTTGAAATGGTTCATGTACATAATGCTATTTACAAGGTAAGGGGACTCCACAGAAGCAAGAGGGAACCGTGCCACAGACAAAGTGGCCTGGGAGGCTGCCCTAAAACCAGTGGGGCCTCTACAGATTCTAGTGATTTTTTCAGACCCTGACCTGCCCAATCTAAAAAAGCTGAAATCCATAACCAATCTTTACTCGACTTCTTACAGGCTTTACAGTCCCCCCAGAAAGCAGTCCAGAAGCACGTCCAAGATGCTCTGCCTGTATCAACTTCTGATCTGGTCCATCCCTTCCAACCTGGTGACTCTGTTTAGATAAATTTGCCACCCAAGGACTGACTCCTACCTGAAAAGGACCACCCCCATGGCAATCAAGGTCAATGGGATCCTGAAGTGTCTTCATCACACCCGACTTACTACAGCCAGGCAAAATAGAGAGTACAGGACTCTTTGGACCCTCTAGAGATTATTCCTGGCCCTCATTCCTGGCCCTTATTTTATAAGCAAGCCCACTGACTTTATTTGGCAGAGAATTAATTCCATTAAGCTTATAGTCCTCAGGGCTCAATATAACTCCCTCCCCAACAATGACCCAAAAGAGTCAATGATTTGACTTATGGACATAAAACCAGTGGGGAATGAAGAATCCATCTTCCCCAGACAAAGATATCAGTGCTGGCACCAGGCCAAGTCTTTGGTTGAGATCTCAGAGACCCAGCACATAGGGGCTCTTTAAGAACTTGCAAAGCGGGACAGAAAACCTTATATTTGGGAGACAAAGAGGCTCAAAAGGTAGCAATACAAGAAACTTTCTGAGTGACTTTGCCCAGAATTCTAGAGACATTTTTCTCTGGGCCAGTGTGTAATAATAAATGTAACTCCATCTCTCTAAGCGTTGCTTGGTTCTTCTCCTGTCTTCTGTGACACGTGCACTAGGCTGCTCCAGCCTGGGAGGTGCTAGCAGAAGGTGGCAGTCACCAGAGCAGGGTCAGAACTGGGCTTCCATGGGCTCTGCCCACCCCCCTTGTAGTGGGAAAGGACTGGTTGCATCGCCAAAGGGAAGGCCAGCTGGCACGCTGCTCAGCGTGGACAGCCTGAACGGAAAAGTGGTGAGTGGCCACCCCCTGCATAGCCTCAGCCTTGAGTTCCCCTGGCCTGCCTCACTCGTTCCCTCCCACCACCCCCTTTCCCAGATCAAGAGAAGGGTCTAGGTGGCTGCAAGGGCTTTGCGTGGGGCTGGTCTGCACTCATTTCTCTTCCTTATGGCCAAAGACAAAGCCCTCGCCAGGCACCTGAGCTGGTGGACTGAGGAGAGAGCACAGTCCGCCCAGTCAGCTCTGCCTCCCCCTCTGCTGGGCGGGAAATGAGGGACAGAAGGAAACAGTGGGCTGTGCTCAGGCTTCCAGGTGTGACCTGCCCTGAGTGGATGAGTTTGTGGAAAGCCATTTCCCTCTCTGGGTCTGTTTTCTTGCTGCTGAATTTAGGGGCTGCCTCGTGCCATCTGGCTTTTCTCCCTGACCCTGTGTTGCACCGGCCCTGCCATCCTCACCAAGGGCAGTGTGTGTGCTCTTGCCTCTCCATTGCACAGCCCTGCACACTGGTCCCCAGGCCCCCGGGCAGAAGTCAGCCATGGCCCACCAGTCGGCAAGGTGGGAGGTAGCCAGGGATGTGGGCAGGCCAGTGCCCCAAATACCCCCACTTCCTGCTCCAAACCCCCAGACTGGGGACATTGGCTGGGAGTCCCTTCCCCTCCAGCACTTGTCTCCAGGAGCTTAGGAGACTGTGGGTCCAGGCAGGTGGGCAGTGACCAGAGCTCTCCACACGGAAGCTCGTCCAGCCTCCAGGGGCTCCCACCTCAGCCTGTGAAATACTCATCCCCAGAAATCAAGGTGCGGGCAGGGTGTGCTCCTTCTGGGGCTGCAAGAGAAAATCGGTCGAGGTTCACCCCAGCTGCTGGTGGCGGCCAGCTATCCTTGGTCGATGGCTTGGAGACCCATCCCCCCACCCACCCCTGAGTCCCAGTCTCATGGCATGTGAGTGAGTCCAAAGTCCCACTTAGAAGAACACCTGTGATTTTTTAAAAAATGGGAGAAACCAAGATGGCGGCATAGGTTAATGCCGGAGTTTGCTGCCTCGAACAACCACTTCAAAAATACAACTAAAAGACAGAACGGATATCATCCAGAATCACAGGAAGGCTGGCTGAGTGGAAGTTCTACAACTAGGAGGAACCGAGAATCAGAGGAGGCACAGTGCTGAAGTAAAATACTAAGGTGCGGAGTGTGCGCGGCGGGGCTGGTGGCTGAGGGCGTGGTTGTCTGTTTCAATCCGGAGGGAGCCTCAGACTCTGAGCTCCAGATCTGGGCGAGTCTCTAGGGACCCAGATTCAAACGGGAGAAAGCGGGACTGTCTGGCTTCGGTCCCTCCGAGGTTTGCAGCAGTTGCTGGGACAGAGAGGCAGAGCCCCTGGGGACAGACTGAGAGCAACCATAACTGCTCCCTCCTCCACCCTGTTGATCCCGTGGAACCTGCCCTGCCCAAGCCCTGCACAGAGGCATTTGCCCGGATAGCCTCAGGCAAAGGCTAGATTAGCACCTCCCTAGAGGACACAAGTTCTCCCAGTGCAAACACAGCTGATTCTCACAGCCAGTCGGCCTGGAGGTAAAATCCCTCTAGTATTAACTACAACAATCAAGGCTTAACTACAACAAGACTGCGCACAAAGACCACTAGGGGGTGCACCAAGAAAGCTTAAAAAATGCAGAGACAAAGAAACAGGACAAAACTATCAAGGGAGGATATTGAGTTCAGAACCACACTTTTGAGGTCTCTCAAGAGGCTTCTAGAGTCTGTCGATAAACTTGATGAGATGTACAGGAAATCTAATGAGACCCTCGATGGTGTGATAAAGGACCAACTAGAAAGTAAGCATACACTGACTGAAATAAAGAATATTATACAGACTACCAACAGCAGACCAGAGGAGCACAAGAATCAAGTCAAAGATTTGAAATGCGAAGAACCGAGAAACACCCAACCGGAAAAGCAAAATGAAAAAAGAACCCGAAAATACGAAGATAGTGTAAGGAGCCTCTGGGACAGCTTCAAACGCACCAACATCAGAATCATAAGGGTACCAGAAGATGAGAGACAGCAAGATATTGAAAACCTATTTGAAGAAATAATGACAGAAAACTTCCCCCACCTGGTGAAAGAAATAGACTTACAGGTCCAGGAAGCGCAGAGAACCCCAAACAAAAGGAATCCAAAGAGGACCACACCAAGACACATCATAATTAAAATGCCAAGAGCAAAAGACAAAGAGAGAATCTTAAAAGCAGCAAGAGAAAGAAACTCAGTTACCTACAAGGGAATACCCATACGACTGTCAGCTGATTTCTCAACAGAAACTTTGCAGCCAGAAGAGAGTGGCAAGAAATATTCAAAGTGATGAATAGCAAGAACCTACAACCAAGATTACTTTATCCAGCAAAGCTATCATTCAGAATTGAAGGTCAGATAAAGAGCTTCACAGATAAGGAAAAGTTAAAGGAGTTCATCACCACCAAACCAGTATTATACGAAATGCTGAAAGGTATCCTTTAAGAAGAAAAAGAAGAAGAAAAAGGTAAAGATAATCAAGTGAATAAATAACCTCATGTACAGAATGAACTGGTGATTATAATGAATCAGGGACATAGAAAGGGAATGGACTGGCTATTCTTGGGGGGGAAAGGGGAATGGGAGATGCGGGAAGAGACTGGACAAAAATCGTGCACCTATGGATGAGGACAGTGGCTGGGGAGTGAGGGTGGAGGGTGGGGCAGGAACTGGGAGGAGAGGAGTTATGGGGGGAAAAAAAAGAGGAACAAATGTAATCTGAACAATAAAGATTTAATATAAAAAAATTCACTATGTCTTTAAAAAACTGAAACAGAAAAAAAAAACAACATAATTTTAAAACATAAAGAGGCCATCAAGAGCAATGATGTTGCTAAGGGTGTGAAAATGCTTACAAAACAACATCACTGGCAAGTGAAGAGGTAGAAAAATTGTTGTTGATTTGGATAAACAAAACGCAGTTAGCAGGTGATAGCATTTTGGAGGCAATGATATGTGAAAAGTAGAAGATGCTGCATACTGGCCTCCTAAAAGACACCCTGGGATGAACGCTGAAAGAGATTTGTTTAAGCCCAGTAGGAGGTGGCTTGATAAATGTAAGAAAAGAGGCGGCATTCATAGTGTAGTGAGGCAGGGGAGGCTGCCAGTCCTACCAAAGTAGCTGCTGATAATTTCATGACAACATTTCAAGAAAATAGAGAGGCTGAAGGATTTGTTCCCCAACAAGTGTTCAGTTGTGATGAGACAGGCCTCTTCTGGAAGAAAATGCCAACGAGGACCTCCATCACCCGGGAGGAGAAGTCATTGCCAGGACACAAGCCAGTGAGGGGCAGGCTGATGTTACTGTTGTGTGGAATGCGAGTGGGGACTTCAGAATGAAGCCTCTACTCGTCTACCATTCTGGAAACTCATGAGTTTTTGAGAAAAATAATGTCATGAGAAACAAGGTGCATGTGATGTGGAAGGCTTAGAGCAAAGCTTGGGTAACCAGGAAATTTTTTATTGAGTGGATTCACGAAGTGTTTGCCCAGGCGTGAAGAAATACCTCCGGGAAGAACAGTCGCCACTCAGAGCACTTGGGATGGACAAGGCTCCTGCCCACCCCCCGGGCTTGGAGACCGAGTTGGCGGAGGAGTACAGCTTCATCACTGTCAGGTTCTTGCCACCTAATGCCACTCCTCTCTTCCAGCCCATGGACCAGCAGGACATTTCTAACTTTAAGAAACTCTACACAGAGACACTATTTCACAGGTGTTTTGAGGTGACCTCTGATCCTAATTTAACCCTCAGAGAGAGTTCTGGAAGGAACATTTTATTTATTTATTTTAAGTATATTTTGATTTCAAAGAGGAAAGGAGAAGGAGAGAAAAATAGAAACATTGATGATGATTGATGATGAAGAATCCATGGATTGGGCTGCCTCCCTGACTGCGCGCCTACTTGGGAAATCGAGCCCCAACACCTTGGGCATGTACCCCTGACCCGGGAATTGAAACCTGGGAACCCT
>NW_005879237.1:0-7108 GCF_000147115.1 Myotis lucifugus | reverse complement strand
TCTCTGGTGGTCACCTTTATTTGGAGTTATTAGTATCATGAATACATTTGTGTTCAATGCCATGTGCACTATGCCTTGTTGTGTTGTATTTTGTGCCTTTAAGTCAACCCAGGAGAGAGAGAGCTATATAACCAAACACCCAGAGAGGAGGGATCATGGGGAGACAAAGAAACAGCCCACATACGAAAGAAAATGAGGCATCACCAGGAAAGGAAGTAAACAAAATGGAGGCAAGCAAAATGTCAGAGAAAGAATTCTGAGAAATGGTCGTAAGGTTGCTGAAAAGAATGGAAGACAAATTCAACAATATGTGTAAGAACCAAGAGGAAATGAAGAAGAACCAAGAAGAAATGAAAAATAACATCGCTGCAATAAAGAACTCAATGGAAAGCATCAACAGTAGACTAGAAGAAGTGTAGGACTGCATCAGTGAGCTACAAGACAAGGTAGGAAAAAATACCCAATAAGAGCAGCATCTAGGGAAAAAAAAACTTAAAAAACAAGAGGAGAGCCTAAGGGAAATTTGGGACAACACTAAACGAAACAATATCCCCATAATAGGGGTGTCAGAAGGAGATAAAACTGAGCAAGGAATAGAAAACCTGTTTGAAGAAATAATGACAGAAAACATCCCTGAAATAGGGAAGAAAAAAACTCACACAAGTCCAAGAAGCTCACAGAGTCCCAAACAAAATGAGCCTCAAAAGATCGACACCAAGGCACATTATAATTAAATTGGCAAAAACCAGTGACAAAGTAAGAATCTTAAAAGCAGCCAGAGAGAGACAGAAAGTTACCTACAAAAGATTCCCCATCAGACTGGCAACTGATTTGTCAACAGAAACACATCAGGCCAGAAGGGAATGGAATGAAATATACAAAGTCATGCAAAGGAAGGGTCTGAATCCTAGAATACTGTACCCAGCCAGGCTATCAATCAAAATTGAGGGTGAAATCAGGAGTTTCACAGACAAAAAAAAAAGGACTAAGAAATGCTAAAGGGTCTGCTGTAAAAAGAAGAAATAGGAAGTGAAGAATGAGCACAGGCATAAAAAAAAATAAAAATGGCAACAAACAAGTACCTATCAATAATAATTTTAAATGTAAATTGGTTAAATGCCCCAATCAAAAGACATAGGGTAGCTAAGTGGATAAGAACACATGACCCATATATCTGCTGTCTACAGGAGACCCACCTCAGAACAAAGGACTCACACAGACTGATGGTGAAGGGATGGAGAAAGGTATTTCAGGCAAATGAAATGAAAAAAAGCTGGGGTATCAATACTTATATCTGAAAAATTAGATTTCAAAGTGAAGGACATAACAAGAGATAAGGAAGGCCAATTCATAATACTAAAAAGAGCAATCCAACAAGAAGATATAACTCTGGTAAACATATACACACCCAAAACAGGAGCACCCAAATACATTAAAAAAAAAAACTTCTGGAGGATATCAAGGGAGAGATTGACAGCAATACAGTCATGGTAGGGGACTTTAATACCCCACTGACACCACTGGATAAATATGAACAAAAAAATCATCAAAAAAATATCAATCCTAAATGACACACTAGATCAGATGGAATTAATTGACATCTTCAAAACATTTCACCCCAAAGCCACAGAATATACATTATTCTCAAGTGCACATGGGTCATTTTCAAAGATAAACCATATATTAGGACACAGGCAAAGTCATTTCAAATTCAAGAAGATTGAAATCATACCAAGCATCTTCTCAGATCACAGTGGCATAAAACTAGAAATCAACTACAATAAAAACAATAAAAAATCAAACACCTGGAGGCTAAATAGCATGCTATTAAACAATGACTGGGTTACCAGAGAGATCAAAGAAGAACTAAAAAACATCATGGCAACAAATGACAATGAAAATACAACAATCCAAAATCTATGGGACACAGTAAAAGCAGTCTTGTGAGGGAAGTTCATAGCTCTACATGCCTACTGCAAAAAAAAAAAAAAAAGAAACAAACAAAAAACAAAACAAAACAAAACAAAAAAAGGAACAGTGGTAATAAATTATCTAACCCTACAACTCAAAGAGTTAGAAAGAGCAACAAGAAAAGCCCAGCATAAGCAGAAGGAAGGAAATAATAAAGATCACAGTGGAGATAAATGACATAGAGACAAAAAAAAAACAACAATACAAAAGATCAACAAAACCAAGAGCTGGTTCTTTGAAAGGATAAACAAGATTGATGAACCTCTAGCCAGGTCACCAAGAAGCAAAGAGAGAGGACCCAAATAAGCAAAATCAGAAATGAAAGAGGTGAAGTAACAACCGATCCCACAGAAATACAAACAATTATGAAAAAATACTATCAACTACTCTATTCCAACAAAATAGACAACCTAGATGAAATGGAGATATTCTTAGAAAAATACAAGCCCACAAAACTCAACCAAGAAGAATAAAAAAAATCTGAATAGACCAATAACTACTGACGAAATTGAAACAGAGATAAAAAATCTTCCATCAAACAAAAGCCCTGGTCTGGATGGCTTTACAGGGGAGTTCTACCAAGCATTCAATTAAGAACTAAAATCTATACTCCTCAGACTATTCCAAAAAATCCAAGAGGAAGGATCACTTCCAAGCTCTGTTTATGAGGCCAGTATTACCATAATTCTAAAACCAGATAAAGACACCACAAAGCAAGAGAATTACAGGCCAATATCCCTGATGAACGTAGAGGCTAAAATCCTCAACAAAATATTAGCACATGAGGTCCAGCAATATATTAAAAAGATCATATGCCATGACCAAGTGGGATTTAATCCAGGGATGCAAGGCTGGTACAATATTGGCAAATCAATAAACGTGATACATCAGATACATAAATTGAAAGACAAAAATCACATGATCATATCAAAAGATGCAGAAAAATCATTCAACAAAACCCAAGTTTGTTTAGAGTGATAAAAACTCTCAGCAAAGTGGGAATAGAGGGAGCATATCTCAACATGATAAAGGCTTTATATGAAAAACCTACAGCAAACATCATATTTAATGGGCACAAACTAATAATTCCCCCTAAGAACAAGAACAAGACAGGGATTTCCCTGCCCAATATCCAAAATATCAAAGGAATTCATACAACTTAACACTAGGAAGACTAACAATTCAATTAAAATATGGGCAAAGGACCTAAATATACACTTCTCCAAATAGGATATACAGATCGCCAAGAGACATATGAAAAAATACTCAAAGTCACTGATCACCAGAGAGATGCAAATTAAAAGGACAATGAGCTATCACCTTACACCTGTCAAAATGGCTATGATCAACAAATCAACAAAGGACAAGTGTTGGGGAAGTTTTGGAGACAAGGGAACCCTAGTACACTGCTAATGGGAATACAGAGTGGTGCGACCATTATGGAAAATAGTATAGAGTTTCCTGAAAAAATTAAATATGGAACTGCCATTTGACCCAGTGATCCCACTTCTAGGAATATATCTTAATAACCATGAAGCATCAATCAGAAAGAAAGTATGCACCCCTATGTTCATAGCAGCACAATTTACAATAGCTACAATCTGGAAACATCCCAAGTGTCCATCTGTAGATGAGTGGATAAAAAAGCTGTGGCTTTTAAGTTGTATGAGTTGCTTCTATATTTTGGATATTAGCCCTTTATCAGATGTATCCTTGCCAAATATGTTCTCCCATACAGCAGGCTTCCTTTTCATTTTGTTGTGGCTTATTTATACCATGGAATACTATGCAGCAATAAAAAAGAAGACTCTCTTACCATTTGAGACTGCATGGAGGGGCATGAAGAGTATCATACTAAGTGAAATGAGTCAGATGAAGAAAGATAAGTATGACATAATCTCACTCATACATGGAATCTATGTAATAAAATAAAGTGATTAACAGAGTAGTTCCAGAGATTTGGAAGCATGGAACAGAGTGCAGAATTTCAGAGGGAAGGCAGGGGAGGGTAGATGGGAGGTAATCAACCAAAGACCTTGTATGCATATATGCATAACACATGGACACAGACAGTGGGATGCTGAAGGACTAGGGTGGGCTGTGAGAATGGGCTAGTGGTGGTCAATGGGTGAAAAATAGGGACATATGCAATACTTTCAACAATAAAGAATTATGAAGAAAAAAAAACTCAGCTGAAATGAACACCACTTCCTTTTAAAAAATACCTTTTTTTCTCCCTTCTATATTCACTTTTCTTTTTTAAAAATTTATTCTCTTTCTTATTTTCCTTTTTAAATTTATCTTCTTTTTCTATCTGCTGTATTGCTTTCTTATTATTGTCATCTCTGTGTTTCATTCATATACCCAATTTTTTTCTTCCTTTTTCCTACTAATTTTTTTTCTTCTGCTTTCTTATCTTTTTTTTTTCTTTTTCTTATTTTAGGTCTATCTGCTTTCTCATCTATTCTCTATTGCATTTTTTTCTTGTCTTTTCATTTTTTCTTCCTCTTTATTTTAAACCATTGTACTTCCCCATTCTTCTAATTCTTTATTCTTATTTCTTTATTTCTGCTCTGCATCTACACATTCCACCCCCCCTTTTTTGTTGTTTTTTTTTTTTGTACTTTTTTGTTTGTTTGTTTTTTCCTAGTGTTTTTTAAATTTGTTTTTTCCTATAAATCTTGCTCTCTTTTCTATTTCCTAATCCTCTCTTCTCAGATGATTGCTTTTGTTGGTGCTGTAGGATTCTTGTGTATATTTTGGTTTTATTTCTTCTGTTTTGTGTTTTGTTGTGTTGTTTTTTTGTCCTCTTTGGTCAGCACCTCCACAGCATCTTGCACAACGTGATCTGGGGTGAGCAACATAGTCATCCTGCCTGAAAGGAGACTCCATCCACTAACAGAACAATAACATAACATTCAAGACCCAACTACAACAGGAGAACACAATGAACTCAAGTAAGGGGATTTTAGAGCACCCAGCTCAGGAGATCTAAGAGAATGCACCACTGGGTCACACAAAAGACCTAACTATATATGACCACCCCACAAATTGTGGGAGGCTTAGAAGTTTGATCTAATACATAGAAACAAATAAAAAGGGACACCAAAAATGGGGAGACAAATAAAAAACCTACAAATGAAAGAAAAGGGGGGATTGCAATAAAATGAACTAAATGAAATGGAGGTAAACAATTTATCAAATAAAAAATTCAGAGTAATGGTAATAAGGATACTCAACCAATAGAGTGAGAACTACCAGCAACTTAATGAGAATTATAAGGGTCTTAATGAGAGCTACACCAACATGAGGTCATCATTGCTCTAATTCCAAAACCAGATAAAGACACTACAAAGAAAGGGAATTACAGGCCAATATCCCTGATGAACATGGATGCTAATATCCTCAACAAAATATTAGCAAATCGAATCCAGTAATATATTAAAAATATCATCAATCATAACCAAGTGGGATTTATTCCAGGGATGCAAGGCTGGTTCAATGTTTGCAAATCAATAAATGTGATACATCACATAAACAAGTAGGAAGACAAAAATCACATGATCATATCAATTAATGTAGAAAAAGCATTTGAAAAAATCCAGCACTTTTTGAGAAAAACTCTCAGCAAAGTGGTAATAGAGTGATCATACCTCAGCATAATAAAGGCCATATATGACAAACTTACAGCCAACATCAAACTCAATGGGCAAAAGATAAAACCATACCCCCTTAGAAAAGGAACAACACAGGGATGTCTTCTTTCAACATTCTTATTCAACATAGTACTGGAAGTCCTTGCCCTAGTGATCAGACTTGAGGTAAAAAATAAAAGGGCCGAAACCGGTTTGGCTCAGTGGATAAAGCGTCAGCCTGCAGACTGAAGATCCCAGGTTCGATTCCGGTCAAGGGCATGTACCTGGGTTGTGGGCACATCCCCAGTAGGAGATGTGCAGGAGGCAGCTGATCGATGTTTCTCTCTCATCGATGTTTCTAACTCTCTATCTCTCTCCCTTCCTCTCTGTAAAAAATCAATAAAATATATAAATAAATAAATAAAATAAATAAATAAAAGGCATCCAAATTGGAAAGGAGGAAGTAAATCTGTCATTTGCATGAGACATGATATTGTACATAGGAAACCCTAAAGACACCATCAAAAGACTACTAGATTTAATAAATGTATTTGGCAATGTAGCAGGATACAAAATTAACATCCAGAAATCGATAGCATTTTTATAGACCAATAATGAACTCTCAGAAAGAGAAATAACAACAAAAACAATCCCTTTTATTATTGCAATAAAAAGTTCAGATACTTAGGAATAAACTTATCCAAGGAGGTAAAAGACTTGTACTCAGAAATCTATAGGACATTGGAAAAAGAAATAGAGGAAGATATACACAAGTGGAAGGATATACAGTGGTCATGGATTGGTTGAATCAACATCATTAAAATGTCCATACTACCCAAGGTAATCTACAGATTCAATGCAATCCTTATTAAAATACCAACCGCAAATTTCACAGATCTAGAACATACACTACAATCATTTATATGGAACCAAAAGAGACCCAGAATAGCCACAGCAATCTTGAGAAAGAAGAACGAAGTTGGAGGGCTCACAATACCAGATATCAAGTTATACTACAAAGCCACTGTACTCAAAATGCCCTAGTACTGATACAAGAACAGGCATTTAAATCAATGGAACAGAATAGATAACTCAGAAATCAACCCAAGCCATTATGTTCAATTAATATTTGAGGCAAGAGCACACAATGGAGTAAAGGCAGTCTCTTCAATAAATGTTGTTGGGAAAATTGTACAGGTACATGCAAAAAATATGAAATGAGCCACCATTTTACACAATAAGCAAAAATAAACTCAAAATGGATAAAATATTTAAATATAAACCATAAACATCTTAGAAGTAAATATACGTCGCGTAATATCGGACATCTCATGGATATGCCTCCTAGGGCAAGAAAAACAAAAGAGAAAGTTAAACAAATGGGCTACATCAAAATAAAAAGCTTCTGCATAACAAAAATAACCAACATCAAAATGAAAACAGAACCCAACTTATGGGAGAACATATTTTCTAATGTTATAGTCTATACAGGGTTAATTTTC
>NW_005879236.1:0-7109 GCF_000147115.1 Myotis lucifugus | reverse complement strand
TCCCATTTTCTTCATTTGTGCCTACAACTCCATTGATTCTCTCTACAAAGATCACTAACATTCCCGAGTTGTCAAACTTAATACTTTCCAGTTTTCATTCCTATCTCTAAACTATCTTTGACAGATTTGATCCCCTCTCCTTCTTCTTTTTTTTTTTTTTAAATAATTGACTTTTTAGAGAGAGAGAAACGGAGAAGGGGGAGAGAGAGAAACACTGGTGTGAGAGAGAAACATCAATGGGCTGCCTCCTGCACTCTCTCTACCAGGGATTGAGGCCACAACTCAGGCATGTGCCCAGATCAGGAATTGAACCAGCAACCTTTCGGTGCATGGGATGACACCCAACCAACTGAGCCACACTGGCCAGGGCACCTCTCCTTCTTGAAACATTTTATTTTTTAACTTCTGTAACTCTCGAACATACATCTTTGGCTCTGGCCTCTCCTTGTTAATCCAAGTGAGTGTCTTCCCTTAGATGTCTAGAGGCATCTCAAACTTATCATGTCCCCAATAGAACTCTTGTTCCTCTCCCAAGCTTCTTCATCACAGTGACTTCCTCATCACAGTAAGTTGCTACCCAGTTGCTCAGAACATTTTAGTTCATTTATTTTCTTACCACTCCACATTCAATTTCTGAGCAAATTTTGTCAGTTCTGCCTCAAATATTTAACCCCCCAAAACTACCTCTCATTATTGTTACTGCTAAAATCCTAGTTCAGCAAATTGTCTCTCAGCTGGGCCATTCCCATTCTCTACAATCCTGTTTCCACCCAGCCAGGGTGATATTCTCCAAATGTGAGTCAGATGATGTAATTTCCCTCCTTTTAAATGCCCCCATAGCTAAATAGCTTCTTATTATAAGTAGAATAAAATGCAAAACTCTTCCCTTAATTTATATGACCCTCATGATTTGGCCCCTATGTATTAAGCATGGCTTTTTATTCTGATGTTTTGACATCTGGGGCTGTAGTGACCTGGTTAGACTTACCTGCAAGCATGTCTTTCATATACACACCAACCAATCCAGAGTCCATATCCTCAGCTGCCACCTTTGTTAGCTTCTGACACTCTGATCCAATATTCCCCTGCCCTACTCATCCCAGGCCAGGAATCAGACAGCTAGAGACAGCCCCTACACCCAGCGCCCATTGGAAATATTCAAACTAGGAATCCTAAACCTGATTAGTCTGCTTACCCTGCTTTACCCATTCCATCCCATGAAAATCACAACAAAGGCTTTGCCCACATAACCCCTCACTCCCTCTGCCTCCGCTCAGCCCTGGTGCTTTTCCGCGTGGATCTGCATGGTGTGGCAAGGCCCCCTCCTCTTGGGAACAGTGAGAAACAAACCATCTTTTCCGTGGCAATTGTCTCCTGCTCTGTTGTCCTCACCATGGTGGAATAATAATAAAATCTTCATTTTAAAAACACTCTGCTCTTGTCTTTCTTGTCCACAATGCTCCAGCCACACTAGCCTTCTGTTTCTTCCACAAACACAGTTCTTTTCTCCTCTGTTTCCTCTGTCCAGAGGCTCTGACCCTAGATCTTCCCTTAGGTGCCTTCTCATTATTCAAATCTCCACTCAAATTCCACCTCTTTAGAAAGGTGTTCTCAAAGTGCCCTAGACCGAGTAGCACCACACTCTGGCCACCTTATTCATATTCTTTATTGCATGCATCGCCATCAGAATTTAATGTCAGTTTTTTTGTTTGTGTAGTTAGTGCATGTCTCCCCTACTAGAAAGTACGCTTCATGCAGGCGAGGACTTTGCTGGGTTCATAGCTTCAGACTTAGAGGAGGAGCTGGGAAGAAGCTTAGCTGAGGCACTTTCACGGGCATTACAGATTGCTCATTCAGTTCCAGTCCAAGACTTCCTGTCCCCTGGGGTCTGGAGGTTAGAAAGCTAAAGACTGTACTTATTCCCAAAACTTATTTATAGCTCAGGTTCTACTTGTGACCTAGTTTCCACCAAGCTGAAGTCTCTGTGTGAGATATGGAAGGCAGAAGAAATGAAGCAGAGGCTGTGCTCATTTTTTTTTCTTTTAAAAAAATTAAAATATTTTTTTTATTGATTTCAAAGAGGAAGAGATGGAAATGATGAGAGAAAATCATTGATTGGCTGCCTCCTGCATGCCCCACTCTTGGGATTGAGCCTGCAACCTGGGCATGTGCCCTTGACCGGAATCAAATCCAGGACCCTTCAGTCCACGGGCTGATGTTCTATCTGCTGAGGGCTGTGCTTATTTTGCTTCTGTTGTTTCTCCTGACAAATACAGTTGTGTGTGTGTGTGTGTGTGCGTGTGTGTGTGTGTATGTGTGTGTGTGTGTCAGTGGTAGCGGGCGTCTCAAGAACTGTGGGTGTCAAGAGTCAGGGCCTGGAGCATCCATTTTGGCTGGTGTGAATAGAGGTGCAGGTGATGTGATTGTGGAGTCAGAAGCCGGGCACTGACTTCCTAATGCCCTACCTTGTGATCTGGGCAGTGGTAGCAGATTCCTTGGC
Source organism: Myotis lucifugus (assembly GCF_000147115.1). Classification (NCBI taxonomy): domain Eukaryota; kingdom Metazoa; phylum Chordata; class Mammalia; order Chiroptera; family Vespertilionidae; genus Myotis; species Myotis lucifugus. The sequence continues at coordinate 4,609 of NW_005879236.1, read as the reverse complement.
AGGTCTGATCTACAGTGTTGTTCTAAAACTTTTCTCGGAAGCTTAGCTGAGAATCTTCTCTTCCAGTCCTTCTATTAACATTGTATTGTAAGTACCTAATTTTCTGAATTAAACATTTCTGTTTGAATCCTGATAGATACACTGATACAGAATTTAGTATCAGAGACGGCTGCAAGGATGGGAATATAGGACGGATCATTAGATTTCACTGGGTTTAAGGACAGTGAGGAGCCAGGTTCCATCAGAGGATGGAAAAACTGGTCTGGTAGTCTTGGCGTTCAGTTACGAAACAGTTATATAAACAGTTATTTATTATCCCCTGAAGTGCCACTGAATTATGGCTTCATAGCATAGTATTCTGGACACAGGAAGTAGATGACAGTGGGTTTGGGCCGCTTTTTATAACTGCTGTACATAGCTCAAAGAAAGACACGGACAGGTTCAGGATTTTAGGTTTCCAGCTACGCACTGAAAACTAGGGTCCTAAAGCAAAATAGGGCTTCTAGCTGATCCCAGGTGCAATGCAGCTCTGCCTTGCTTTTATGTCAAAGGGGATCTAAAGGTGTTACATCCCAGGAGAATTATAGTAGAGGCCTCAAAGGATGTAGAGAAAATCCATGCCCTCTTCAGCAAATAACAGTTGTACTTTTGAGAAATGACTCCTTGTTTGTTATTTGGTCCCTGGTCGAAGATGAATATCTGACCATGGGACACCAGGTGACCATACAGCCTGAGCTGCTCTCATGACCTAGGTGTTTTCTGATGGATAAAGTTGTATATCTCAGCGGCAATACTACTAATGAGAATACTGCCTTTTAGTGTGGTGGTTTGGAATTCTGCAGTAGCCCCTTTGCACAGATCATTAGATCCTTGCAACAACCCTCTGGGGACGAGGGGCAGCTATTGGCCATTTTGTTATTCTCTTCTCTACTATTTGTACTTCTCAGACCCTTGTGATCAGCAACACTCAGCTGTTTTCTAAACTTCAGCACACAACTTGTTCTTTCATCTTTTCATGCACTTGCACATATTGTTCCTGTGGAACAGTCTCATTCACGTTATTAAAATCCTACTTACTCTTCAAGATTCAACTCAAATTCCATGTTTGCTATGAGACCCATCTTTATTTCTTTTGATTAGAAGTAATTACCTATGAAAGCTGAAAGGGAATTTTGAGGTTATATAGTCTTAGATGAATCATATAATCTTGAATATTTGAATATTTTTTACATTTAAATTTCTTGAGGTAGAGCATTGTGGTTTTGATTTCCTCTGATTATTAGAAATTTCTTTGTTATATTGAGCATGATTTTTCTCCTTATCAATCTCACCCATTGCTTCTATTTTAACTCTTGGGACTTTATTTTATTTTTTGTTAATACTCACTCAAGGATATTTTGACCCATTGCTTTTCAGAGAAAGAGAGAGTGGAAGGGAAGGAGGGAGGGAAGGGGGAAGAGAAAGAGAGAAACATTGATGTGAGAAAGACACATGATTAGTTGCCTCCCCCAGGTGCCCTGAACAGGGCTGGCGATTGAACCCGTAACCCTAGTATGTGCTCTTGACCCAGAATAGAACCCGGGACCCTTTGGTTCATGGGTCGATGCTCTAACCTTTGAGCAACACTGGTCAGGGCTTGTTATTGCTCTTTTGACCTTTGACTGGGACTCCATTTATACCTATGATAGACTATTTAATATTGACCCACAGCACTTTGATGCTCTGTTCTATATATTCACCCTCCTCGCCTTCCTGTTTCAATTTGGATAATTTCCATTGACCTTTCTTCAAGTTCACTGATATTTTCCTCTGCTGTGTCAAGTCTACTGATGAGCCCATTGAGAAAATGCTTCATCTCTGATATTGTGTCCTTTATTCTTAGCATTTCTCTTTAACAAATTCTTATTGTTTCTCTCTTTGATGAAATTCTCCATTTTTTCATGCCCGTTGTCCACATTTTAAACTAGGTACAAGCACATATTAATTACAGTATTTTAAAGTTCCAACTTTTGGATTATCTTTGGTTCAGTTGATGGTTCTATTTCTTGACAATGTTTTCCCCCCTTGCTTTTGGTGTGTCTTTTAATTTTTTGTTTTTGTGAATTTATCTTACAAAAACATTTACAGTAACACACACACAACAGCATTATTTGTAGAAGGACCTCAGCCTACCTTGGACAGTCTGGTATGTCTTCAACATTTTTTTTTACACTAGGCCTTTATTATTATTTTTTTAAATAGACAAAATTTCAGAGCAATTTTAGGTTCACAGCAAAATTGAGCAGAAGGCACAGAGATTTCTTATATGCTCTCTGTGCCCACACATGCACAACCTCCCCCACTATCAACATCCCCTACTGGAGTGGGACATTTGTTACGATTGATGAACCTACATTGACACGTCACTATCACCCAGAGTCCATAGTTTACACTGGTGTTGTACATTCTAATACATTTATTATTATTATTATTATTATTATTATTGAGAATATAAGTATGAGACACACTTGTTATTCCCATGTTACAAATGAAAAGACTGAAATTTAGAGAGGTTAAGTCACATGTTGAAGATTATGAAGCAGTAACTAGAACTTAAGTTTATTTGACTCATGAATATGTTAGAGTCCTTTCAGCAACAAGTAAGAAAAACCTGATTCAAATTGGTTTGACAATAAATAAATACATTTCATTACATAAAAGGAAGTCCACAGGCAGGTGGTCTTCAAAGTTTGTTGACTCGGTGGTTCATTAGTGTCCTCAGGCAGTCATAATTCAGAGAAACGATAGAGATCACCTCTTCTGAGGCTCTTCCGTATAAGAAGAAAACTGTGGTGGTTAATTTTATGTGCCAATTTCACTAAATTATAGTGCCTAGTTGTTTGTTCAAACATTGGTCTAGAAGTTGTTATAAAGTTGCTAGAGGCCCGGTGCATGAAATTTGTGCACTGGAGGTGTGTGTGTGGGGGTCCCTCAGCCCGATTGTGAGAGGGTGCAGGCCAGGCCAAGGGACCCCACTGGTGCACGATTGGGGCCAGGAGGGACGCAGGAGGGGCATGGGAGGTTGGCCAGCCGGGGAGGGACCACAGGAGGGCTCCAGGGCATGTCCGGCCCATCTCACTCAGTCCTGATCGGCTGGACCCCAGCAGCAAACTAACTTACCAGTCGGAGCGTCTTCCCTCTGGTGGTCAGCGCACGTCATAGCAAATGGTTGAGTGGCCTTAGCATATCATTAGCATATTACACTTTGATTGGTTGAATGGCAGACTGGACAAATGGACACTTAGCATATTAAGCTTTTATTATATAGGATTTTTAAGAAGTGAGCATCTGATGGAGATGCAGAAAGGCTTTTACTTTTGCCTGTCATCAATTATTGTCCACTTATCACTCAAGTAACCTATCAAACTTACTTTATAGTTACTAAAGTAAGTTGACCATAAGTTACTAAACCAGTTGTGTACTGCTGGACATTTGTTTCCATGCTTTTTGCTTTTTTAAGTACTTCTGCAACCAACAGCTTTATGTATATGATTTTGCTTTTGTTCAATTACTTCTATAAGATAAATTTCCAAGATACTAAGCATCAGAACATTTTTATCTCTCTCTCTCTCTCTCTTTTTAAATCCTCACCAAAGGATATTTTCCCCCATTGATTTTCAGAGAGAGTGAAAGGGAAGGAGGAGGAGGGGAGAGAGAGAGAGAAACATTGATATGAGAGACACATTGACTGGTTGTCTGAAGGGCGCTGAGCAAACCTGCAATGGAGGAATGTGCCCTTGACCTGGAATCAAAACCTTGACCCTTTGGGTCCTTGGGCTGATGCTCTACTCACTGAGCAAAACCCGCCAGGGCTCTTTATATCTCTTGCTAAGTTTTATCATGATGCTTTCAGATTGGACACAAGTGGCAAGCTAAACTTCCTTTCCTAGAGTTCAGCTAGGGTTCTTCTTGCCCTCTCTTTTAAAAAATTTTTATTTATTAAGTTGGTCAACATGAACAGATAGGTTGCATTATGTTTGCTAGCCTCACATTGTCCTAAGCAAGCAGGAAGTGTTAGCTGTGACAGTTTTTTTTTTGTTCTTTGTAATGCAAGTGCCAGACTTAATGTTCCCATTTCAAAGAAGCATCCACTTCAGAGACAGCCTTCTCCAATAAACCCATGTCAGCCACTAGGTAGAGCCAGGCCAAATCCCCCCACCGAAGCCCCTTTATTTAGAGATCTTGGTTGATTTTATAACTGATCATTTGGGCTACTAGGTTCTTTTCTCTTCTGCACTTCAAATTCTTGCTCGTATGCTTTAAATTCACCGACTAAGAGTGAGCCCTGAAACCCTGGGTCCCTACCTAGTCCCCCATGAAAGGTCTGTGCACCCTCTCTCTCTCTGTTAACCGTGATTGTTTTATTCTGATTAAAGAAAGCACATTCTAACCGAGCAGGCAGCTGCACTCAGGACCTGGGAGCTCACCCGGAAATGTGGCCCATCCTGGGTAGCTGCCAATTATCATGGAAAGATGAACAACCTTGTTGCAGAAACCAGAGGCACCAGCCCTTTGAAGACCCCAGCCTTGCATCCCTACAGGCCTTTGCAAACCCCTAGCCTGCATGACC
>NW_005879235.1:0-7109 GCF_000147115.1 Myotis lucifugus | reverse complement strand
AAGAAAATCAATTCACATATACCCTTCTTCAAAGTAAAAGCAGCTAAATGCCACCAAGTAAATCACCTCTCCTCTAAAAGCTCTGCCTGCTCCCCTTCAAAACAATTTCAGTCTACTGAGCCAGATTGATTTGTCACCATTAAAAAAACAACTTTTTTAACCATGTTGTGGCTTAAGAGTAGTTTGGGACTATGTTTAGGGCTGCAATTTCTCCTCTCTAGCAATTAAAAGTTTTAAACCTTTTCAGTCTGATAACTAAAGTACCACATCATTTCACCCAAATAATCGTCTGGAAATGTCACCATGTACCCCCAAATTTTGTATAGACTGGTTTTGCCTCAGCTCCACTAAATCACTCAGTATCCTGTTTCTCCTAGGCAGTAGCTGAAATGAAATATGCGCACTATGTAATTGGAAAAAGATTCTGCCTCGTTTGCTTCAGCTGTTCCTCCTTGTTGGAAATGCAGAGAGAAGGCAGGTAGCAAGAACACCTTCCTGTTGACAATGTAGAAGAAACGCCATCACCACAGAGCCACATCAGCAGGGGCCAGGCTGAGTCCCCTGCAGGTTTCTAACAAGACCCTCACACCTCGAGACACTCCTCACGATCCCTTGACACTGAATGAGAAGGGTTTCCATCAAGCAATATGGTGTGCAATTACAAAGCCCATCTTAAGTGCCCCCACTCATTGGCTCGGTTCCATTTCCAAAATGCTCTTGTTCAGCTTTTCCAAGAAAAAATTTTACCTCTAGCCAAAGTGCCACATGTGCAGAGAAAGAACACATTCTGTTTTTATTTCTTTATGTTTCCATAATCCTGGTAATAAAACAGATTAAAATGAGAATCTTCCTCATTAGGCTGAGGTTTCTATGGGAGATGATTTAAAATTTTATGAATTTACTATCACTTTTATTTTCAGTTCTCTATTATTTAGAATTTAATTGTGCAATTCATGAAATAATTATAGCTAGCACTTATTGCACTTTCCATGAGCCAGCCCTGTTCTAAGTGCCTCATGTATATTAATTTTGTCCTCAAAAGGATCCTATGAGGTAGGTGCTATTATTATCACTCCTATGTTTACAGATAAGATAATTAAAGCTCAGAGAGGTTAAATAACTTGCTCACATCACCAGCTAGTAATTGGTACTCATAGCCTAGTGCCTATTATTTATACAGACCACCATAAATGTGTCTACCACTTCTTTTTTCCTCCCTTTATGTCCCCTTTAGGGCCATTTTTTATTGAGTGTTCTTTTAGAGAATACTTACCTTTAGAGAATGTCATCAGTGTATGGAGGAGATACAATGAGCACACCCCTAGAGTCATGGAAGTAAGGGAAATAGATTTGACTCAGAGAAACCTTCAGAACATGTGGCAGAAGCAGCTGGTGCTCTCTGAGTATCCATGGGTTCCTTACTTTTTTAGATTTCCTTGAAGTTGGAGGGAGCCATGTGACTAGTTCTCACCAATGGTGTTTGAGCAGAAATAAAACCAAGTGAAAAAGTGAACTAGGAGGACAGTGTTTAACTGTGTCAAATGCCACCGATAGGTCAAATATGGTGGAAATTGAATCAGTTATGGGATTTAGCAATAGGGAGGCCATTACTTAGCACAATGAGAGAACAGTTTCTCTATGGAAGTTCATTGAATCAGCAATAAGAGTATAAGAAACTACTTTGCTTGTGAGTACAGAATTGGGGCATATAGCAGTTAATCAATTATTGGTATGGAGAACCTAGATCTGTCTCCTCAAACCTATGCTGCTCTCTTGCCTAACCCACTTAGAAGTCTGTTTTGTCTTCCTTGTTCCATTACACATCCACATACTCATACATGTGTCAAGTTGTCATAAATTGAATTATTGGTTCAAAGTCTTTTCGTCTCCTATAATAGTGCTATCTATCTGTAACTTTGCCATAGTCTATGGTAAATAGAATGTTCTTCTAAGCCTCTTAACTTCAGACCTGGTCATGTGATTTGCTTTGGCCAATGGGACATGAGCAGAAACAACCTGAGAATAAATATAAAAATTTGCATGAGCAATTGGACTTGCCCTTTTGCACAATTACACAATCCTGAGATATTCCACATACCCAGGGTAGCTCACTTGTCTCCTAAGGACACCCCAAACTAACCTGCAACCTGCAGCCCACTCGGCCAACATCAGCCAAATGTCAGCTGACCTCAGAGCCATGAGTGAGACACAAATGACTTTTTGCTAGAAGCTGCTGAATTTTGCCATGGTTGGTAGACAGCCTTGTGATGAATATAGCTGATTGAAACAACAGTTGAGTTATAAAGCTCTCAAATGTTCTTTAAAAATAAGGCACAAACTTTTGCCTGGATTCTTCTCTAATTACAAGCCTTATTGATCCCCAAATTTCATGAAGCCACTCCACTCAATATCCACACCATACAATAAAATTGATTTATTCTCCTCTTTTTTAAAAAAAACACACACACAACAAAGACACTTTAAGAACTTGAAGGGAACTGAGTAGTCATGTCCAACCACCTCTTTTTTCATCTGAGAATAGCCAGCAGGTGAAATGACTTGTCGAATATCACACTACTAATCACATAGTACAGCTATTAGAATCCAGATTCCTGAGTGTTATTTCAGTACTATTTCTACTGTGTCACACCGCCTGTCTTAATTCCAAACTGAGACCTCTCAGGTTCATGCTATATTCAGAAACAAGAAATCTAGGATTCAACATTATAAATACTCATTCCCTTGTTACCACAGTATCCTCTTTCCCTTTTTACAAACTCCTTTCTAGTCAATGTCTGAACCACTCTAAAACACACACACACACAAATACACACACGAGTTTAAATTCAGTTTTAAGCCTTTGTTTTGACTGGTTCTATATCCTCTAAATCTCTGTTCCATCAACAATTAACAGATATGTTTAAATTTTTTCATTGGAAGATGTTATAAAAAGGGGTAAACTCAAAAGAATTATAAAGTTATTGAACTAACAACTTCATGTTACAGGCAAGTTGACTGAACCACAAAACAGTTGCCCAAGGCCATACAGTTGAATAGCAGAAAAGAGAATGCATCCTAGGATTCCTGACTCCTCTCTAGCATCTACATCCCAACCCCTACAATTTATAACTAACACTACACATATATTTGTGCCTTTCTGACTTCATTATTTTAGGTAAAGCTAAATTTGAACTTTTAAAATATATTAGCTCTAAACATCATTTTTTTCTAGGATAGAGAGAGGTTTTTATATTAGAATGCAATCCAAATATTCTGAATGGATTTCAAAAGTCAATATGACTTTTACTCTTTAAAAAAGGCCATCTCTCAAGAGGATAGTGACTTGCCTCTTCACTGCTGTGCTTTGAAACAAAAAAATAAATTGTCTATTTAAAAGACATGTTTTATCTTCCTCCTCTGTAGAGTTCAATACTTACAAAAGCCACTTCATTACCTGTGAGAAATAAGACTGTGCCTCCTTAGAAAAGAGGAGAACCTCCAAGCACTCAAAACTGAGTCTTTCGCCCAAGGCTGGCTAGAAAGTCACTAATTTAACACACTGTCTCTAAAAGGTTCTGGTATGAACTTTTGTATATTAGTGCTACTACTAATAACTCCCACAAAACTAGCATTCACTGAAGTTATACTGTGTGCGCGGCACCATGATTGACTCTTATATGCATTAACTTATTCCATGATGATGGTCATCTTAGTATTTAATATTATTATGCTCATTTTACCGATGAACAAGATGAATCTCAGAGGTGTTAAATAACTTTTCCAAGGTGACACAGGAGAATGAATATGCTCAATTTCTAGCAAAGACACCATGTCTTTTTTTACAAAATATTACCAGGTCAGGATAGGGAAAGGATCTTGACTCTAGCAATGAAATAGTGAACCAAATGATTTCAGAGGAAGGTTTTCATGGTGAATTGCTATAGACACACACAGCTACTTGCTTGAGGCAGTATAAGTCTATGAAAAACCAAGATTTGAGCTACTTCATAGAGGTAAATTAAAAATTAGCCTTTGATGATAGAAGTCACGATCGTTGTTTCCATTGAAGAAGAAGGAGTGCTCATGACTTGAAGGGAAGCCATGGGATCGTTTGTAATACAGGTAATGTTCTGTGTTTTGTTGTGGGAGGTTCTATAGGTGTATTTACTTTGTGAAAAGTCATTGAGCAGGACACACATAATTTATGCAGTTTTCTATGTGTATGTTATATATATATATATATATATATATATATGTACACACACATATATAATTAAAGTTCACATTAAAATTAATTTAACCTTCAAAAGTGTCTACAAACATATGCAGAATAGATCTAACTTTGAGGAAATTTTACATTTATAGGCTGTGAAATGCAGGTTACAGTTATGGACTTTAAATGTGACAGGTCTTGTTCAGCTCTATCCCAATTAAAAATTTCTAAGCGTTCCCATCCTTGTCTATGAAAATAAAGGAACTGTACTCAATGCGATCGAATATAGTATTAGCTATATTCTTTGTTACTGCATCTTCTAATGAAGGTCCCTCTTTACCTTGTGTATTAGTAAAAATAAATAGACATTGAAATGGACTGAAATGTGCAATAGATTTACTGGGGAAAATGTCGGAAGAGGCTGAGAGAGATGTCAGACTGCAGTGCAAGTCTGAACTTTGTGAAGGTGAGAGGGCAGGGGTCATTGAACCAGATAATGCCTGAAAAGAACCAGGTTTGAGGAGAAGGAGAAATAATGAATTCAGTTTTGACATATTGAGCTCAATCCTGAAATCTGAAGGGAAATATTGGTCTTGGAGTGTGCGACACGAGCCGCATTTGTAAGTCATCTCTGTGTAGGGGGTAACGAAGCACACGACACTTGACGATGAGATGACGAGTATCAAGTGAAAAAGGGCCTCAAGCACTGAAGAATCCTTATATTTCTGATATGAAATGTTCCATTAGGGAAATCTGATGAATAAGCCAAAGAGGGTAAGAAATGAAAGTTTTGAAGCCTTAGTAATAGGCACTGTCCTGATGCTTTGCATACAGTGCTATTTTGTTTTGAATTTATAAACTGCAAATAATGTCTCAACAGTATTAGAAAAAGAGTAAATATTTTTCCAATTGGCTTTAAATATGTAATTTGGTCTCATTAAGATGAATAAAATGCTATTGTCAACCTTTAAAAAAATAAATAAAATCAGGAAAGAGAAGGATGAGCCTGTGAAGATAAGTTCACAAAGAGGTAGAAAGTAAGCGGAAAACGGTGTGTCCACACAATCAAGAGAAGTAAGAAATGATCAACAATAACGAACACCACAGGCAAGTCAAGTAAGAAGCAGCCTAACAATGTCCATTGGATTTAGACTCATGGAGGCCATTGTTGATCTTAACAAGAAATGTCACAGCTCAGTGATGGGGACAGGCCAATCTCCCTCCACCGTGGTGGTAGGAGGCGGCTAGGGAGACAGAGATGGAGTACAATTCTAAAGAGCAAGGGAGCAGATTGGCTTTCAGAGGATGCAAACAGCTCCTCTATTAAACAGGCAGAAATGAGAATAGATTAGATACAGATTCAGGCAGAGATAGGTTTGGAAATGGGAAGATGAGAGATCACAATCTTGTCTAATCATTTTCATTTTTCTCTGTGAAAACACCATCTTCTGAGAGCAGTGGAAAGGATAAAGAAGTTGAAGGATAATGGAGAACAGAGAGTTTGGAACTGTTTTAAGAAAATGCTGGTGGGCCCTAACTGGTTTGGCTCATTGGATAGAGCGTCGGTCTGTGGACTGAAGGGTCCCGGGTTTGATTCCGGTCAAGGGTATATACCTCAGTTGCGGGCACGTACACAGGGGGGGGGGGGTGTACAGGAGGCAGCTGATCGATGTTGCTAACTCTCTGTCCCTCTTCCTTCCTCTCTGTAAAAAAATCAATAAAATATATTAAAAATAATAATTAAAAAATACAGTATTTAAAAAAAAAGAAAATGCTGGTGGGTATGAACCAAAAACATGCAGCAAGTTAAAAGGTCCAGTTGCAGTTGTAAATGATACATTTATAACAGATCCAATGAGCCCTCTGTTAGGTGCAAACACAGAAGGACAGATCTTTGGGTTAATCAGGGAGTGACTCTAGGCCTGATGGGTGCAATGAAAAACCAAAGGTGAATGTATTAGTGGTGTTGGTCATAGTGTTACTGAAATAATAATGCATGGACATGGTTAAGGAGGGAAGGAAAAGAATGATGGATTAAGAGAATTCAGGATTCATGGAGAACCCCAGTTCATTTTTGTCCTCTAACTTTAAACAACTCTTCTAAAGCCAATCAGTTTGATTCCCAGGAAAAATCATGTTAAAAATCTTACATTTGAGTAATCAACTGCATTTGTATTAGCAAACACACACACACAAAAATTTGCTTGGCTTCATGAAGTTTTTATTCTAGGAAAGTCAGACTAATAATATTTATTCTAGAGCAATACTATCCAGTGGAAATATCCTAGGAGCTGTATATGCCATTGCAAATTTTCTAGAAGTCGTATTAAAAGGCATAAAGAAAATAGGCAGACTTACCAGGTAATCAACAGGAATATACTTATATTAAAAATTTATTTATTTTTGTCTGAAATTCAAATTAAACTGGGTATCTTATTCTTTTGATAAGTCTGTCCATCCAAACAGGTGAAATAAATCTTAAGATTCTGTTTTTTTTTTTAAAAAATCACTTCAACCTGTAATCAATGTTTTAAAATTTGAGGTATTTTAAATTTTAATTAATTAAAAGTAAGTCAAAGTAAAAATTCAGTTTTTCATTCACACAGCCACACTTCAAGTGTCCAGTTGTCACATGTGGCTAGTGACTACTGTCTTGGATGGTACGTTCTAGACTATAAACTCCTGAAGTCAAAGTCAGTGTTTACCTTCATAATCTCCCCGTTAGCAAGGCTCTATAGTAACCACCAACAGAAGGAGACATATTTGAAGAGAAAAACGACACAAAAGACATAAAATAATGATCAGAGAAGAGAAATGCTATATGTATTGAACAAAATAACCTTCTAGAAACCAAATAAATTTTACCCTTTGGACAGAAACATATAGAAAAGATGGT
>NW_005879234.1:0-7110 GCF_000147115.1 Myotis lucifugus | reverse complement strand
CTCACCCAGACTGTGTCCCCTATCAGATCCTTCATGTCTCTCTTCCCCCTGCCCTGGCTCCAAACACAACCCCCCTTCTGTGATCAAAACCTGCCAATCTCTACCCTCCTCTAGCTCTACCTCGATTTTCCCACTCTAAGAGCCATCAAAAAGAAACTCTTGGTTTATAATATGAATCAGGGGAAGGCTTGGGCTGAACTCAAATGAGCCAGCAGTTGGGGTAACTCTAAACCACATTGTTGTTCTACCGAAACACATCTCAACATAGTATCTATGCGTGAGGGCTCTGAAGTCATATTTTCTGGGATCAAATTTCATTTTCACCAGTATTACTTGCTATTTGACCTTAGGTAAATTACTTGACCTTTGTGTGCCTCAAATTCTTCACTTATAAAAACAAGGATGTTAATGGTACCATCTACCTCATTGGGCTCTTGTGATTTTTTTTACATGAAATAAGACAGTGGTGAAATAACATAAACATGGAATAAATATTTTATCTAATTTCACATAGTAGAGGTGATAACAAGAACTCATTCATTCAACAAATATTCAAGGATTAATTAGAGATCTATTTGCTCCAGGAACTAGATATACAGGGAGAACAAACAGATAGATCTATTCAGATTTATTCGAGACTAGTGTGGAATATAAACAAATAAATAAGAAATTATAGCAGTGATAAATGCCATGATGGAGAGAAATAAAGAATGCTTTGAAAACACCCAGGAAGACTATCTTGGAAGAATTGAAAGTGGGAAAATTTATTGAGGTGTTATGGGCACAATTCGTATGTTGAAGTTCTAATCCGCAGTACCTCTGCTTGTGACTGTAGCGGGAGATGGTATTTAAAATGGTAATTAAGGTTAAATGAGTTTGCTAGAGTAGGCCCTAAGCCAATATAACTGGTGTCCTTTGGTGTCATTATAGGACAGACACACACAAAGAATAGACCCTGTGAGGACACAGGAGAAGATGGCTGTATACAAGCCAAAGAGTGAGGCCTTCAGAGGAAACCAACCCTGATCTTGGACTCCTAGTTTCCAAAATTACAGAGAATTAAACTTCTGTTGTTTAAGCCACCCAGTCTGTGCGACTCTGTGATGGTTGTTATAGCAGACTGATACCTGGGGCACAGCAGTCACCTCTTCAGAGAAACACGGCAACACATCTGAGACTAAATTTTGAGTAGGAAAGACTATTTTGGGTAAGGGCAGAGAACCGGGAGCCACAAGAGAAAGGTCAATGCCACTATTGCTCATAATAAGACCTTTTTTTTACATATAAGTTCTTTGGGAGTACTTTATTAATTCGTTTTGTCCTCACAACAGCTTTGATATAGTTAGACACATCTGATTCATGACTATCACTATTTTACAATGATCAAAACTAAGGCCCAGAAATATACATGATAAAGGCTGGCATGGTGCTGAACTTGTTTTACCCAAGCCAGACAAGTGCAAGAGTGAAGATCTTAGTGACGGAATAACAAAGCTGTCTCTGCTTTGCTTTGGGTGCTGAATATTGCTTATCTTTATTGGTGTCATGGTGCAGGAATGATTGCATCCCCAGCATAATCTCATAACATGCAGAAACAGCTCACCCATACAAGACAACCCGTTTGGAGGCAGATAAGTGTACGACTTGAAAAAGAAAGAATGGTTGTCTTTGGGTTTACAGATTAGTTAGGGCAGCAGATAAAAAGGGAACCTGGGTATGACAAATGCTGTGGATGAGTGGTGGGTGGTGAGTGAATTGAGTGAAATCTATCTGTTCTTTTCAAGGAAGGGGATAAAGTTGAACAGTGAATGGGAACTTTCCCCCTTGTCCACAAGCATCTTCAGCAGTGACTGAAGCAGCCAGCAATCCTAGTTGAGGCTGATGAGCCTGAATTGAGCTCCGTGACATGAATCTACATGGCATGGTGGCTCCTAAAAGGCAACAAAATGAGGCCACCATGGTGTTTCCTCTGTCCTGACACAGTCTGATGCTGGGACACTGGGTAAGGCAACTCCGTAAGCATATTTTAAGCATCATCTGTTTTCTTATCCATTAATGGGTCCTCATTAATGTGAGAGTTCAAAAGAATTAGAGGGGCATTCCAATGCTTTGTAAAGCACTTTCTAGTAGAGTAGGCGTGGAATACATAGTAGCTCTTGTAATATTTTAGGGGGGAAAAGAAGTGGCTTTTTGACTTGGAGGCGGCAATGTGAGTGAGATGCCATCCGGCCCCCTAACCACTCTGACCTTTACAAATACACCAGTAACAAATAACATTTCCATGGCTGTGAGCTCCCAGAGCAGATAAAGGCAGCTGGCAACACCCAGCATCACCCTCCTGCTCCTGAGATGTGCAAGGTGAAGTCACAAGAACCTAGTAACGTCAAGTAAATATATGGGAGCCTGTCATCGGAAAGTTTCTAATAAGGTTTCCCGGTGATTCATTTGGTGGTGCAAGGCAGCTGGCTCACCCAGCCTGCCCCTGCACACGTCCGCAGGCGTGAGGGACCACTGGCCTCAGCGAACGCTTTTTCAGAGCAATCCAGAGTGTTCTTCACAGGGCATGGGAAACACTGAGCAACTAATCCACTGAGGAATTATGCGAACCAAAAATAACCATTATATTACCTTCTCCACCACAGGAGCACTGGGAAGATGAGGACCAGGACTGTTCAGGAAGCGAGACGTGCTCCCTTTCAAGCCGATAGGAGTAAATGCCAGAACTACAAGGTTCCCCCAAGAGTTGTTGTCAGTGAGCTGCTCAGGACTACATAGGCATAGATTGCCCTATTGCAGGGACATGTCACTGAGCTAAAGGATCTCAGACAGAGCATCCAGTGAATCCGGAGCAAAGCTAGTGGCTGCATCTGGCTGGACTCCAAAAGCAGAGAGCATCTGGGAACATAACCTCACTCCATGGAGCCCCCAGACAGTAAACTGAGGACAACCTGGCCGTCAGTTGCAAGGTTCTCTAGGACACCCCTGTGTAAGCGTGACATCTTCCAACCACATCCCTGTTGCTTCTCTCTGCTGCACTGTACAAAATACTCCCTGATGTGGATGCTTTATTTCATTTTTGCTGAAATAATTCTTTTGAGATTGTACAGATATTCTCCCTAAAGTTTAAGTTCTTCAAGGGCGGCAGGAAGCCATTCTCCAATTTCTTACCTCCTCTCTCCTTCCCCAAAGCCCTGCCCCCAGCCTGGTATCAACCCTAACCTCCACACGGGGTACTGTGCCTGAGGGCCCCACACTGATAGGGTATGACTGAAAGAACAGAGTCCTGTTTGCTTCAACCTCAGAGCACATGGAATTCCCAGGAGGAAGTCTTCGAATGTGACATTGGTCAAGACAACTGCTGGGCACTGGTGTTGTCACGGTGTTCACTCGTGCATATCCAACTTGAGCTGTTTGTTTTTGCGTTCATTTAAAATGGTATGCTGTTTGCTTTCCAAGGTGCGGTGTGTCTGTGATGATTTGCAAGAAATTTGAAATGTGGAAAATAGGAAGACAGAATTGGTTTGAATGAGGGCCAGGTATTGATGATGATGATGATGAGTTCATGAACGTACTGGTGCTCTCTGAATACGTCCCCTCTCTCTCCGCACTGACTTTGCTGAAGGAAGAACATGAAGAGACTCCAGATGGGGCGGCAGAGAGATCTTTTTAAAGATGCAGAGCTTCCTTATCCACAATCAGACTCTGGAAAATCGCACAGTCTCGTGCGTCTAAATCACAGCCTGGGTTTTAAAGATCTACGAAAAATTAAGGACTGACGGCAGCTTCTAATGTCTTCACTACACTATGGCCTGTGTCCATGGGCTATGCATACATGTCCTTGGGCTAACCTCTTCACCTTCTTTTATCCAGTCCCCCCCCCCCGACCCCTTCTCTTCTGACATTTGTCAGTCTGTTCCATGCATTCATGCCTCTGGTTCTATTTTGTTTGTCCGTTTATTTTGTTCATTAGATTCCACATATAAGTGAGATCATATGGTACTTGCTTTTATCTGTCTGGCTTATTTTGCTTAGCATAATAGTCTTCAGGTCCATCCATGCTGTCACAAAGGGTAAGAGTTCCTTTGTTTTTATAGCCGCATAGTATTCCATTGTGTAAGTGTACCACTGCTCTAATTGTGTGTGTGTGTGTGTGTGTGTGTGTGTGTGTGTGTGTGTTTGCTTTAGGCTTAAATAGTACTTTCTTCTCTTCTCTAGTTTCCTAAGGTAGCAGCATAGATGGTTGATTTATAATCTTTATTTTTTTCTAATATATACATTGATGCTATAAATTTCCCTCTATGCACTGCTTTCACTGCACCCCACAAATTTTGATGCTTCATTTTCATTTAGTTCAAAGTACGTTATCATTTATCTTAAGACTTTTTCTTTCATCTATGTGTTATTTAGAAGTGTTTTGTTTCATTTCCAAATATTTGCATATTTTCCAGTTATCTTTTTGTTGTTGATTTTCAGTTTAATTTTATTATGGTCTGAGAGCATAGTTACTATGATTTCTATTATTTTTAATTGGTTAAGATGTGTTTCATAGCGCTAACCGGTTTTGCTCAGTGGGTAGAGCGTCGGCTTGCGGACTCAAGGGTCCCAGGTTCGATTCCGGTCAAGGGCATGTAACTTGGTTGCGGGCACATCCCCAGTGGGGAGTGTGCAGGAGGCAGCTGATCGATGTTTCTCTCTCATTGATGTTTCTAACTCTCTATCCCTCTCCCTTCCTCTCTGTAAAAAATCAATAAAATATATATTTTTTAAAAAACATGTGTTTCATGGCCCATAATATAGTCTATTTTGGTAAATGTGTACTCTGTTGAGCATTTACATTTTTGCTGAAGTAATCCTTTTGAGATTGTGAGCATGAGAAAAATGTGTACTCTGTTGTGATGGGAAGGATTCAAGTTGATTGATAGTGCTGTTCAGGTTGATTATATCTTTACTGATTTTCCGTCGGTTTTATCTATCAATTACTGAAAGGGTACTGAAGTCTCCAGCAATGATAATGGACTTTTCCATTTCTTCTTGCAATTCTATCAGTTTTGCCTCATGCATTTTGGCACTCTTTTGTTAATTGCATATTCTTAAGTACTCTTGGACAAGTGACCCCTTTATCATTGTATAATGCAAGTCTTCATTCCTAGTAATTTTTCTTGTTTTAAAGTGTGCTTTCTCTAAAAATAATATAGCTCCTTTAACTTTCTTCAGTCTGCAGGCCGATGCTCTATCCACTGAGCCAAACCAGTTAGGGCACCTTTAACTTTCTTTTGATTAAGGTTAGCATAGTCATCTCTCTCCATCCCTTTACTTTTAACATATGAATGATTACATCTAAAGTGATTTTCTTGTATATAAAATATAGTTGGGTCTTATTTTTTAATTCATTTTGACAATTTCTGTCTGTTAATTGTGTATTGAGACCATTTATAGTAAAGTGATTACTAATATAGTTGGATTCATAGCTATTATATTTGTAGCTGTTTCTGTTCATTGCACTTGTTCTTTGTTTCTTTCTCCCACCTTTTGGTGTTTTTTTCTGGTTTTGACTGAGCATTTTACATGAATCCATGTACTCTCCTCTCTTACTATATTAATTAATCTTCTTTTAAAAATATTGGTGGTTGCCCTGGAGTTTGAAATATACATTTTTAATTAATCTAGCCTCACCTTCAAATAACAGCATGCTGCTTCACATTAGTAAAAGTCCTTTATAACACAATATTCCCAATTCCTCCTCTCTGGCCCTTATGATGTTGCTATTATTTATTTCACTTACCTATAGCAAAAACATACAATCTCATAATCTCATAAAGTATTACTATTATTACTCCAAAAGTTATCTTTCAGATCAATTAAGAATAAGGAATATATGCCTAGCCGGTATGCTCAGTGGTTGAGCATCAACCTATGAACCAGGAGGTCACAGTTCAATTCCCGGTCAGGGCACATGCCCATGTTACAGGATCGATCCCCAGTGTGGGGAGTGCAGGAGGCAGCCAATCAATGATTCTCTCTCATCATTGATGTTTCCCTCTCTCCCTTCCTCTCTGAAATCAATAAAAATATATTTTTTAAAAAGAATAAGGGATATAGAACTTTATTTTATCTTTGTTTCAGGTATTTCTGTGGGACTTTTCTGCATTCACCTGTCTCTCCAGATTTCAAAGTGCTGGTTTGCTCTTCAACATCATTCTCTGATAGTCCAAGAAAAACCATTGATTTTTGTTGTTGTTGTTAAGCTTTTTCTTGTTGTAAGGGTGGGAATGATGACTTCCAAGCTCTTTACATATAGGAGCTAAATCTGGAAGTCCCTTTACTTCATTTGAATATTCTCATCTGTAACAAGGAAAAGACTCTGCCCCGAGGCTCCCAGGGCAATGAAATCCTCCAGGGAGGGGCTTTCAGGGGGCTGGTGAGCCAGGAGCTTCTATGTGGTCTAATAGCCTGTCCTTCATTTTATCAAAGCTGGTTACTTTTTCAGAATCTGACAGGCTTACCCATCTTTGTGCATAAGGGTTTCTGAATTAAGCCATCAAAGTGCTAGACTGCATATTTCTTTTGGCCTCTATATCCTTAACATTTTGCCTACTCTGCATTTCCCAGCACAGACTCTACCTAAAATAGACTCAGGCTCAAGTTAGGAATAACTTGATGGGGGTTCTCAGGAACTAGATGAGTTATAGGCTACGGGATTGAAAGCACAAGGCTTAGAGATGGCTGGGGCAATAGAAACAGCATATTCAATCTTAGAATGAGGCAGCGGGTGGGTGACGAAGGGAGAACATCTTCCTGCCATCTTCCTCCCACTGTTCAAAAAGTATGATTACCACCATTCCTAGAATCATAAAATATCAAATATGTACGGAAAGTGAAAATGCATGCAGTCCGGTCATCCGTCCAAGGCAAGAATCTCTTCGGGCCCAGTTACGTTACTAAAACAGCATCTAATTTTGCCCGAAGGCAAAGCTCATGTTATAGTTCCCTAATCTCACCGTGAGGACTTCACATTCTTAGGGAATCATCAGAACCCCTCAGGTGAGAATCGCCTGAAGCTTCGTGAACCTGGGTGATTTACTCCCTACACAAGCATGCGCTGGATGAACT
>NW_005879233.1:0-7110 GCF_000147115.1 Myotis lucifugus | reverse complement strand
ACTATATCTGGTAATACTGACTAGTTTTCTTTCCTTTTTTATCACTTTCCTCCTTTGGCCAAATTCACTGCTTTGATTCCCTGTTTCTTATATGAAATGTTCTTTCTAGCTTCCTCATTGGATTAGTTCTTCCATTTTTTGCCCAGGAATCTTGTATTTCCTCTAATGACCATATTTTATTGGCACCAGGGAGAACTTTATATATATAGATAAATGTGCTTAATTGGACCTGCTTTCTGATTTAGCTAAACTTTTTCCAGCCCAGTGAAGCACCCCAACTTCTCTTTCAGGTAATTGTCAGCAACACAGCAGTAAATATCAACATGAAGCAGGTTATTATTATAGATCATGCATGGAGAACAAAGGGTAAATATTTAACTGCAGCAGTGTTTGACTATATTCTGTGCAGTGAGAAAACCTGAAGTCACTTTCAAGTTCCACCATTTCATACTTCTTTTCAGTAGGGTCAAGTTTCTAAACTTTCTAAGTCTCCATTTTCCAGCTAATGAAAAGAAGATAGGATTCCACCAAGTCTCCTATCTACCTACTCCAGGACTTCTGTGAGGATCAAATGAGATGAGACATGGGAAAACTCTTCACAAACATTTGGTTAAAATGTAAAATGTGTGCACCTGGCTATGAAGCAAGTCATGTTCTTGGGCTGAAGAAACTGCAAGGAGGCTACTAGCTAGGGAGAGGAAGCCAGGCATTGCTACGTGACATCATTACCCGGCGCCCATAGCCACCATTTCTTGGCTGGGCTGGGCTGTGGGTCGCATTTTTGCACCACGGGGTCTCGGCAGAGTTGGCTGCGATTTGGTGGGCTGTCACTCTGGGGTGGTGGTGGGGCCTGTGTCCCACTTGGGGAAAGCCAAGTGTTGTTTGTCAGTGCCAGGTCTGCAGTGCCGTTTCTTTGTAAATGACCAGTGTGCATCATGGCAGCTCCTGCATTGAGTGTCTGCCCCCTGATTGTCAGTGCGCATCATAGCAACCTGTCAGATGGTCAGAGGGACACTTAGCATATTAGCCTATATATATATAATCTGTTTCTCCCAGATAACTTATATGCTCCAATAGAGTCACATATGCATATAATTTTAATTGCCATAAATATTATAAAGTTTAAAAAGCTATTAAATTACTATCTTTTCAGCACTATCTAGGCATGTAGACAATCTAAGCTATTATAAATTAATTATAATATAGTAACATTGATTAAGGGCTTACTGTGTGCCCCCTTCCCCTTGGTTAAGCAAAGTATACAATCTTTTATTTAGCCCTTAAACTATTGCACAGTTCTCATAATAGCAATACTTAACATATTTTATTTATTCATTTGTTTACTTCATTAAAGTACATCTATTGCCCAACAGCTGTTACTGAACAAAATGTATAAATATCTTGACTCCTGTTTTGTTGACTTAACTGATACTTGAATTTCCCCTCAGCATACAGCGTCTATCATTGCCTCTTGAAGTTAAATCTGCTCATTATCACATATCTATATTTCCAAGAAGGGTTGATAGCAATGTTGTTTTCAAAGTATTTTCAAATCAGAACTTTAAATTTATCATTATCTTGCAAAACCTCTTCAACATCCATTTTACTTACCAATTTTACTCTTAAGACATATTTGCTATGATACCTACCAAGTTCCAAGGCCTTCTCAACCTTATTTAACTGTCTCATACACTCTGCTTGAATTACTGCCAATACCTGAGTTATATTTATTAGACCACATTATTACTCCTGGCTTGGGTAATACACTCAATTATTCAGTCACACCAAATATGCCCTGCTCTATCATTTCCCCATTTTCAGTAAAACTTTTTTTCCAGACTAAATCTCTTCTCCTAATTCTTCTCTATACCACGGGTCGCCTCATCTTGCTAGACTCGTACCTCTCACAAATGCTACATAAGGCTAGAGTTTTTGATTACAAGTATCTTCACTCAACCAAACTGTGATCTTTTAGAGCAGGGACTTTCATGACTTGGAGGGGGTCCCTCAGCCCACCCTGTACCCTCTCACAGTCCAGGAGCCCTCTGGAGATGTCTGACTGCCAGCTGGGCAGCTGGCAGTCAGATATCCTTAGCACTGCCAGGGAGGCTGCTGTATTCGCCAGCCATGAGCCGGGCTCTGGGTTTCTGGCTGAGCGCTGCTCTCCCTGTGGGAGTGCACTGACCACCAGGGGGCAGCTCCTGCATTGAGCGTCTGCCCCTGGTGGTCAGTGCGCATCATAGCAACCAATGGTTCCATGTTAGGTCAATTTGCATATTAGCCTTTTATTATATAGGACTAGAGGCCCGGTGCACAAAAATTTGTGCACTCAGGGGGGAGGGGGCTTCCCTCAGCCTGGCCTGTGCCCTCTCGCAGTCTGGGACACCTCAGGAGATAACGACCTGCTGGCTTAGGCCTGCTCCCAGGTGGCAGAAGGCAGGCCCAATTCCTAGGTGCAGGCCCTGGTCGGGCTCAGAGCAGGGCGGATCGGGAGGTTGCGATGCCACCCTCAGTCACGCTCAGGGTATGGCCAATTGGGGGGTTGGGGCACCACCCCCTGTCACACTCAAGGCAGGGTTGATGGGGAGGTTGCGGCACCACCCCCTGTCATGCACAGAGCAGGGCCAATCAGGGGGTTGGGGCGCTGCCCCCTGTCACTCACAGAGCAGGGCCCATCACGGGGGTTGGGGCTCCGTACCCTGTCACGCACAGAGCAGGGTTGATGAGGGGGTTGGGGAGCTCCCCCCTGTAACTCACAGAGTAGTGCAGATAGGGGAGTTGGGGCACCGCCCCCTGTCACTCACAGAGCAGGGCGGATCAGGGGGTTGGAGCGCCACACTCTGTCACACTCAGAGCAGGGCCGATGAGGAGGTTATGGCTCTACCCCATCACACACAGAGCAGGGACCGTTGGGTGGGTGGGAGGGATTGGGGCGCCATACCCTGTCACACACAGAGCAGGGCCGATCAGGGGGTTGGGGCGCCACACCCTGTCACACACAGAGCTGCAGGGCGATCAGGGGGTTGGGGAGCTCCCCCCTATCAGGCACAGAGCAGGCCTGATCAGGGGGTTGGGGCGCCTTCCCCTGTCACAAACAGAGCAGGGCGGATAGGGAGGTTGTGGCCCCACCCCCTGTCACACACAGAGCCACAGGGCGATCAGGGGGTTTGGGCACTGCCCCCTGTCACGCTGATCCCGGTGCTGGGAGGCATATTACCCTTTTGCTATATAGGAAAGAGGCCTGGTGCATGGGTGGGGGCTGGCTGGTTTGCCCTGAAGGGTGTCCTGGATCAGGGTGGGGGTCCCCACTGGGGTGCCTGGCCAGCCTGGATGAGGGGATGATGGCTGTTTGCATCTGGTCACACACCCTTCAGGCTGGGGGTCCCCACTGGGGTGCCTGGCCAGTCTGGGTGAGGGGCTGAGGTCTGTTTTCAGGCTGGCAGGTGACTGAAGCTCCCAACCGCTCCTTTTTTTCTTTTTTTTTTTTTAATTCTGGGCCAGCTTTAGCTCTGAGGCTTGGCTCCAACTCTGAGGTCTCGGCTGCTGAAAGCAGGTATCTGGTTTGTTTGGGTTCTATAATCGAAACACTGTTTCAACTCCAGCTCTGAGTTCCCAGCTGGCTGACAGCAGGTTTCTGGGGTTTTGTTTAGCTTCTATATTTGTAACAATGTTTCAAACTGCAAGCTCAGAGGTCGGCAGTGGCAGGCGGGGAATGTTGGAGTCCTCCTTCACTGAAGCAAGCAAGCCTCCTGTTAGCTTCAAGCTGCCTGGCTGCCGGCCGCCATCTTGGCTGGCAGTTAATTTGCATATCGCCCTGATTAGCCAATGGGAAGGGTAGCGGAGTGATACCAATTTGCATGTTTCTCTTTTATTAGTGTAGATGTTCCTTTTTAAAAGAATAGTGCTTATGACACTGTGTGGCCTCAACTGTTTTTTTAATTAACTAATTGTTTTAATATCTGCCACTTCTGTTGTAAGACTTCAAAGACTGTAAATCAAAGTTTTTATAGGTTTAGCAATGTTAGCTAAATCGAGGAGGTATCAATACAAATAAAGTAAGTCATCTTATAAATAAAGTATTATCTAACTTCTGAGAGAAGTAGATAATCACTGGTAAAATAATAGTGACCCTCCAAAAAATATCAAACCTCACTCTATCTAACAATTTACAGATAAACAGAAGGTAGAAAATATGCAATATGACACATAAATAAAATCAGAAAAATTGATGTTAATGAGAGTTATTGTGGTGATCATTTCACAATAAACATGTACAAATAGTGAATCATGTTGTGTAACTGAAACTAATAGAATACTATATGTCAATTATACCTCAATTGAAAAATCCACTGAAGTAATAATTTAATGTCATTCATAGAATTTGTTTTTTAAGTGCTTTTAGCCTTATTGAAAATAACTGTATATATTAATAATTATGAAGTTAACTCTAATAAAATGCATAATAAAACTGGTGTTGGAGTTGAGATAAAATATTTATTCAAGTATTAGAATACTAAGTTTCTTGACATAAATTGGTAAAAATTTTCTATATAAAAAATACTTGAGGCATTTGATTGATAACTTTATGATGAAGTTTGAATATGACAATAATGTATCCCACTCTAGTTGTATTCATTGTAAATAAAGGAAATCTTAAAAAATTGAGCTAACCGGTTTGGCCCAGTGGATAGAGCGTGAGCCTGCAGACTCAAGGGTCCCAGGTTCAATTCCGGTCAAGGCCATGTACCTTGGTTGTGGGCACATCCCCAGTAGGAGGATCAGCAGGAGGCAGCTGATGGATGTTTCTAACTCTCTATCCCTTTCCCTTCCTCTCTATAAAAAATCAATTAAATGTATTTTAAAAATATATAGAAGTGTGGAACTTTACTGGATAAATTTCTCAATATAAGTAATTTACAACAAAAGCAAGGAGACATCAATATATTTGAAGAATCTTGCAACACATCACCCAATTACAATATGTGGCTTTTTCAATCCTGAATCAAACAGACTGCAAAACAAAAATTTTTTGCGGCAAGTGGAAAAATTTAAACACTGACTAGATATTTGATGATTATAAGGAATTTTAAAATAATAATAAAAATAGAATGGTTTCTTTTGTTACAAACCTCTCGGACATAGGATATTGAAATTGTTATAAATAGAATAAAATGATATTTGGATTTCTTTTAAAATTATATGGGTTCCAAGGGAGTTGGTGAGGATATAGATGAAATGATATTGGATAGGAGTTTAAAATTTTTGATGCAGGGTGATGAGTACCTCTGGATTCATTATATTATACTCTATTTTTATGTATGTTTGAGGTTTTCCATATTAAAATGTTTTACAACATACTTACCATGTAGTACTCAAGTGTGTTTCATTTATAGAAAATCTAGAAATCTATTAAAAATGAATATATAAATAGCACTTTCACATAGCAACGACATACTGAAAACTACAGTGAAATTTGAACAGATTATTTCAACATGATCACAGTAAAAAGAATAAACAAGTTTAATAGATTCCATGATTTTTTTCTCCCACCCTTCATACTATCAAAACAAAGCAAAGATAACTGTTATTCCTATAGAAGCCAGATTTCAACCAGCTGTTTCCTAGGAATTGTTAGTCCTACATTTTGGCATCCAATAATGCATAGGTACATTTCCCATTCAAAAAAGAGTTGAATCTTGGTGCTTTGGGGCATATAAGTACGGATATCCAATCAAAAGTGAAAAGTAATGTAAAAAATTATTTTGCAAACACAATTTGCATGGAGAGTGTTTATCCTCATTCTCTTATCAAAAACAGGTATTTCTTGAGATAATTATCATATTCTATAACGGCCCTAAAATTAATTTTACTCTACCTATCATCCAATTAAGGAGCTGGCTTGTCTCTATCAGACTGATATCAGATTACCAAGTTATAGCTATTGCTGGTATTTGTTTAGAAGGATTTAACTCCATTTCCCTTCTTTAGAGAGGACTGTTGAAGTAAAACAAAAGACAACAAAACAAAACAAAAAAAGCAGCACTATGCTACTTAACATTTATAAATCAGCATCCTCCCTAGATGCCTCTCCCATGACTTAAAAATCGTGGCTAAATTAAACAAAAACAACATGGCCTTAGATCACAGGATTTAAATTCCTTTGGGATTCTACATAATGCTAATTCTACTTTTGGAGTTTAAGAAAATGAGAAAACTTTAATGTGGATAAAACATTTCAATTCAGGCATTTAAAAAAAAACTGGATAAACTATTGAACATCTGTTCAATGTAATCACATTGGGGAATACAACATCTTGAAATGAAGCTAAAAAAAAAAAAGAAAGAAAGAAAAAAAAGAAATAGCTACTTTCCCCAAAGCCAAGCAACCAGTGTAAGTTATATTATTTTTGAATGAGTTCCATTGTTATGTAATTTTTCAAAAACTTTTTAAACAAACCAGATTTTTATCACACTAAAACTTTAGACAATTCATTGATACATGAATCAACAAATATTTAACCCATGTTGGAACTGGTCCTTGAGTTTCTTGCGCAACTTCTTCCTGGATGAAAGTGACTATGCAAATATTCTATCTGTATCTGTTTCATTGATCCTTGATGGCTAATGGAATAATGATGTAGTCCCTTGGTGGTCTAAAATACATACAATGCACCATTGTTTTTTCTATTAAGTCTTAATGTAGCTCATATAAGGAAAAAATCTACTTACAAGTGTGTTCTTTTCTATAGCTATACTTGTTATAGTTATACCCGTTCCAAAGTTCACCGGCAATGGAAGAACTAATGACAGGGAGATAAACATCATCCAGCTAATGATAGCTGCAAGCCTTTGAAACTCTTCTTAGCTTAGATGTAAATCATACACAATGAAGGCACAGAATGTTAAAGGCAGAAATTCTGTAAAACCGGTTGAGTTAATTAGTACTAAATTACTGGTTTTCCATCTGCTGGGGTGGTAATAATTTTTTTAACTGCTTGACTGAAAAGTTTTATTTCACAAAGAATCCATGTTCAGTTGTCCCATTGAAGGTATTTTATGGATGTACAAAAGGAAAGAGTTGGTGACAAATATGCGATCAATTTATGAGGA
>NW_005879232.1:0-7111 GCF_000147115.1 Myotis lucifugus | reverse complement strand
CCAGATTGGCTGCTGATATGGAGTTGCTGCTCTGCCAGATAGAATCAGAGCATCGTCAGCATCTGAAGGGACTCGAGATCATTTTACAGATGGGGAAACTGAGTTCTAGAGAGAGGAATGGACAGAGACCTATTAGTAGCAAGAGCTCAGAAATCCTACCTCCTAGCTCAGTGCCCTTTCCACTCATCAGCCTGGCTTTGACGGCTAGCAGCTGTGCAACCTTGACCAAATCTCTACCCTATCTCCTAGGGCAGTGGTTCGCAACCTTGGCTGCACATTGGAATCACCTGGGAATCTTTTTAAAATCCTGATTTCTGGGCCTCATCTTCTGGAAATTATGTTTCTTTGTTACTAATGTTGTGGCCTCACCCCATAACAAAGAAACAGAATTTCCGGAGGATGAGGCCCAGAAATCAGGATTTTAAAAAGATTCCCAGGTGATTCTAATGTGCAGCCAAGGCTGAGAACCACTGTCCTAGGGTGTGGGCAGGACCTAGAACTTTCTAACCTATACCATATGGCAGAGGTGATGGGATGTCAATTCTATGATTACGTTACATGAAAGCATAATGTCACCCCTGCTAGAAAACCTCCCCTCTTGCTGGCTTTGATTGAAGCAAGTGGCTGTGTTGGGAACAAGGTGCGACCTCTAGTCAACAACTAGCTAGGAATTTATGCTCTTACTCTTAGCCTGCAAGCACCTGGGTCCGCTAACTACTCCATGAGCTTAGAAATAGATCCTTCTCCAGCCAAACCTTCAAATTGTTGCAGAAGACCCCAGAAAAACCAAGCGACGCTTTAAAGAAGTGGAGGAACACTGTTTTAATTACACCGGCGGACTCCCGGAATAATTTCCAAATCAGAGTGAAGAAACAGGCAGAAAGCCTGTCTATATATATCCCGCTGGGGTCTTTGTCTTGCAGATATGGGTTCCACCCCCTTGTGGGCTTACAGGAAGGCCCCCAGGTGTTGGGGGTTCCCAGGTCATATCCGATGATCTGTCCTCAGGCCAGCGATAATGACCGCCCCACCCCAGGGCAGTGCATTGTTCAGTTTTTATGGCCTGACAGGCCTTGCAAGACCAGTTTCCTCCTCAAGATGAGGACCCAGTCCTGGCTGATACTTTGATTGATATCTTGTAGAGGACCCAGCTAAGCTGTGCCTGGACTCCTGACCCATAGAAACTCTTGAAACATAATTTTTGGACTAGAACCCGGATTCTCTGTCCTCCAGAGTCGAAGAATGAATCCATGGACAGAGGGTAGTATAGCAAAGGTGGAGATTTATTGAAGAACAAGTACAGACTCCCACATGGGGAGAGGGAAAGAGTCCCACAGAATGGACTCCCACATGGGGAGGGGGAAAAGGGTCCCACTGAGTTATTTTTCCCTATGGCTTATACTAGTAAAGGCTGCAGATCCTGTTATGGGTTGGCTCAACGAGATAGACCACCGACTCAGAATTTAAATTTAAAAGCCTTTTATTAAACTGGCCAGCTGACCACAGCACCTATCTTCCCCTCTGGAAGATTCGGAACATGTGGCCCCGACCAAGTGTGCAGCAAGATCTTTTATTGCCAACTACACAGTGTTAGAAAAAAAGAAAAAACCAACTACAAAGCGGTTCATTAGCCGTTCCTGGTACTGTCAGGGTAAAAAGTTTACATAAAATTTACGAGCAGGGTCATACCTGACTGGGTTCAATCATAACACATTGCTTTTTTAGCAAGATAATTAGCAATTTTTCTCTCCCATGGTCCCTGCCCTTGACACAATCAGTAACTTTTTCCAGGCCGCAGTCCCTCCCCCCAACACATTCAGTAAGTTTCTCATGTTTCATTTCCTCCCCCTAGCACATTCCCTACTGGTCTTATGCCCAAATCAAATCTTTGATTTAGCACCCTCCTTTACGATATGAAATTGAGGAGGCATTAGGCAATGTAGGGGTCGAGCTGCCGGGGAAGAGTCCGGCATTTGATGTTGAAGAATTGGCCAGGATCTCGGCCACTGACATAGAGTCTTAGTCCCCAAGTCTTTGTCCTTCCCATTAGTTAGTCCACCAGGCGAGAGGCATGAGGAGGACGGGGTTAAAATTTCCAGTGCCTCTTTCCTGAGATTTTGATGGCAGTTGGAGTGGTCAGCACCACCTGGTAGGGTCCATCCCACCTAGGTTTCAGGCTGCTAGGGTCGTGGTGCTTCACCCAGATGAGATCACCTGGAGAGAAGGCAGGCTGTGTTGGACTGGATTTCAGCACATTCTCCTCTCCTACGGCTCTCACCACCCGTTGTGCCGACGTGGCATTGCTCTGCAAAGCCTGTAAGGACTTAAGCAAATTTTGGGTAGACAGCCAGGCAAGATCTTCCTTCCTTAGGTGGGGAAGGAGAGGTGGCGACCTGCCAAACATACGAGATGTACCTAGCTATGAGAGCAAAAGGAAGGAGACTTACCCAGTTTTCGCCAGTCTCTAATTTTAATTTAGTTAATGTTTCCTTTAAGGTTCGATTTATCCTCTCTATCTGTCTAGAACTCTGTGGTCTATAAACACAATGTAATTTCTAAGTAACTTTCAGGGCCTTAACTATAGATTGTGTAACTTTGGCGATAAACGCCGGGCCATCGTCGGACCCCATGTATAGTGGTAGGCCAAACCGGGGGACAATTTCAGTGAGGAGTTTTCTAACTACTACCTGTGCTGTCTCTGCCTTGGTTGGGTATGCCTCAGGCCAGCCAGAGAAGGTATCAATGAAAACCAGCAGGTACTTATACCCTCCTTGTCCTTCTGGTATCTCGGTGAAGTCCACTTCCCAGTGTTCTCCGGGGTTTTGACCTCGGAATCGCTGTCCCGGCGCAGCCACAACAGGGAGCCCTTGATTTATCTGGGCACATACTTGGCACCTTTTAGCCAAATCTTGGGATATTTTCTGGAGTCTTGGTATGTAAAATTTTCTTCCTAGTAGTTCTGATAGCTTCGTTTCTCCCAGGTGGGTGCTCTGATGGGTCTGGGAAGCGATGGTCCGCCCTAGGGCTTCTGGCACTATAGGCCTCCTGTCTGGCAGAATTAGCCATCCAGCCTTTCCTTCCTGGGGCCCTAATTTCTCAGCTAGCCTCTGCTCCTCTGGCAGATGAGCAGGCTTCTCTGGGAGCCTTCGCACTGGCAGGGCTATGAAAACTTCTAGGGGCCCTACTGGTCTTTTAGTCACTTCCTTGGCCCCTATGTGGCTGCTAGGAGGTTGAGTATCTCAGGAGCATTTTTAATGTCCTTTTCTCTTGAGGTTAGGAGACCTCTCTAAGGTGGCTCCCGTGTCCTCCTGTAAGGGCAGTGTGAGGAGATATATCCCTGCAGTCCCTGGGTAGGTCTGGCAGGATGAGTGCCAGGGTGCTCACCAGGGCTTCTTTTTAATTCTGGTTGATTTTAGATCTCCTCTGTCCCCTCCTCATGTCACTACTGCCACCTCTGCATACCGCATACCGGGTACCTTCCTCTACGATGCTGCTCCCGTCCATGTAGAGGGTTTCATCTGGATTCTGCAGGGGCTGGTCCACAAGGTCCTCGTGGAGGGAAGTGAGGGTAGTCAGTGTCTCCTCGCAGTCATGCAAAGGGGCCTCTGCCTCCTCATCAGGGAGGAGTGTAGCAGGGTTTAAGGCAGCTGTTTTTATAAAGTTGAAATGTTCATTCTTTTTCCCTTTCCCCACCAGAGGGCCCGAGTGAGTGCTGGGTTCTACAAGGAAGTTCACCTTTTGGCTCTTTACTGTCAGGGTCATTCTGGGCTCCTGGGGGCCAGCTGAGCCCCAACAACTCTAATCCACCTCCTCCACCAGCATGGGAGGGAGTCGGTTCCCCCACATGTTCAGGGCACTACCTTTTCCAATGTCCTTCCTTTCTGCAAAATGCATACTGATTTTTCCTAAGCCTGGGTTGGACGTCTTTTCTCCCGAGAGGCTTTCCTTTGTCCTTATTGTCTCTCCGGCCCCTTAGGCCTTTTTCCTCGTTTAGGGCCAGGAGGACCTTGGCCATTCAGGTGTTTAAACCTGCCGTCGGTATCTCTAGATTGTCAAAAATCTTCTGGGCCACCTTAACTAATTTAGAGATTGATTTTCCCTCAAAGCTTTTTAATTTCTGCAATTTTTTTCTAGTATTTGGGGCCGACTGGGAAACAAATGCAATAATGACAGCCCTCCGATTTTCCGGGGCATTAGGGTTAGGCCCCTGGACTGTCTCTGTCATTTTAGAGAGGTTTTTGGGTCTCCAAGCAGCAGCTCGGATGCTCCCTAATAGAGTCTGGCGATACCGATGGAGAGCCTCCTTTCCCCTGTCACTATTGGGGTTCCAGTTGGGTTACCTGGAGGGAAATACAGCCTTTAATCTGTTTTAAATGGTAAGAAGAAATTTACAATGTGTCTATATTTAAATAGACAGTTACAGCTGTTCCTGTAGTAGGGCTTCCCTTACTTGACTTGTTCTCTTAGAACGGACTAAAGGAGCTTTATTTCCTTATAGGGTCTTATATGTCACAGGACCTCACAGGGTTTGTAATTCCTGTAACAGTGGGCCAGTATTTACCATTTTATTAACCCCCTCCGTTCTAGACAGGCCTTTCCCAGTTTTCTACAGTTGAGGTTTTGTGCTACCCCTGACAAGGGCATGGTCACACAGGCCTGCAAGACAGTATATAGGTTGCTAACTGTCAACTGTCTCTCAATAGAGGCCAAAATCTAATGGGTATTCTTCTTTGCCCAGTTGGGCACCTGCCCTCTTGGCAGCCAGCCACACTTTACTTTTGGGGTTCACCCCACATAGCCCCCTTCCAGGATAGTTAACATA
Organism: Myotis lucifugus; assembly: GCF_000147115.1. NCBI lineage: Eukaryota > Metazoa > Chordata > Mammalia > Chiroptera > Vespertilionidae > Myotis > Myotis lucifugus. Next base: position 2,289 of record NW_005879232.1, on the reverse strand, counting down.
TGCCATAACAATGGCCTTCAGTATGGGAAACTGAACATTTGCCAGTTACTTCCAAAGACTATCAAGGACTGTAGACCAACACAAGTCTACAGCAACTGCTGACAGCTACATTCAAACCTGCAAGAGAATCAAAGGTTAATATAATATATTAATACAATGAAATGTAATATTGGCAGCATGGCCGCTTCAGGAGCCAAATTTCATGCTACCAAACATGACACATGGTAGGGCTATACAAATACCTTTGAGGGAGGGCAACTAAAGTTCACTGTTGACCCTTTCTACACAAAACAAAACTGTCCTTGACTCTCTGGAGCCATGTCCATGAGAAGAAGGCATTAGCCAAGTCCATCACGTAGGGCATTGCTCTAATGCCATACAGGGTGATCCATGCTCTTGGCTGCAACCAGCACCTAGGAATGTAGCAGGGGAGTCACCTTGCTCAGTTCTCTCCAAGCCAAAGTCAGGGCTTGTGTGTGGCGGTCATTCTTCTCCTCTCTAGCCGCAAACACAGTCTGAACAGTCTCCGTAAAATGCATTCTGACACAGGAGAAAGTTATTTGCTGCACAGAGGCAGCTAATCTACACAACTGGGCTCAGACATCTGCCCAGCAAATTGTAGTCTACAAGTTCAACATGCAGCCTCCAGTTCGGAGGTTTCGGCCAGTCTCTGAGCCAGACTCCTCTTCTCTTGGAGAATTTCAAAGTCCTGATGGCTCCCAGGTCCAGGGAGAGTGCCCTTTTGTTAACCCTTAGGGCCCTGCTTTCTTGCCTTTTTACCAGGTCCCTTTGTGGCAGAGCAGCAACCAGGCCTCTTTCAAGGGAGTGCACTAGAAGGGGATATTTCTCCACTTTCTTGCTGCTGCTGCTTTTTTTTTTTTTAGGGCCACTGCAGGCAGCTCAGGCATCCAGCCCCCCTTCTTTGTTCATTCACTCCCCAATCTGGTCTGGAGCTGGGGAATAGCACCTTGATCTGCCTTGCATCCCCAGAGGGCTGCCTGTCTAGCCCCAGATCTAGAGGGCCTTCCTGCCGTAGTGGCAACATAGGAACTGCAGGACTGGCAGATGTCGCAGGGTCCTGCAGGTTCTTCCCCCCTCTCTCTCTCCCTCTATACGCTGTCCCCCGCCTAGTATGGGATGGACTGAAGGGTGGGTTTGAAGGACGACAAAGCCCCTCCCCGTCGGTGGGTGTGGAGGGAAGACAATTGGCATTGGGGGAGGTAGGGGCTTCAGGTCAAGAGCTGGTGGTGTGGCCTGGGCTTGAGGCCGGGGCTCACCCAGATCTGGCGCCTAGGGACCATAGAGGGCGGCCGGCTAATGGGCTCTTCCTGCTCTCCCTGAAGGACCGGGGGAGCCTTTCCCTTCTGGGGCCCAGCCAAAAGAATTGTCTGTCTCTGTCCCAATTTTCCCCTCCGGAGGCAAGCCCTCATCCACCGGGGTTTAACCCTAACCTGAATATAAGGAATTTGATCAGGATGCCCTGGGCAGCCGTATATGACATAATGGACCCGGTAGGCAGTGGTCAGATCAAAAGACCCTGCAACTGGCCACCCCTCCTGGAAAGTGGGCCACTCCCGTTCGCAGAATCGCTGTAAATCAAAAGCATTAACATTATAACCTTTAAATCTACCTCAGAACTTTAGTTTTAATATAGTAAATTTACAACCTAGGTAAGAGCAACTGATAGACAGAAATCTTTATTCTTAGAAGCCTTAATCTTTTAATGATTAAGCAGGATGAGGGAGGAAGGGAAAGCATGTCCTCTGTGAGAATCCCAATAAATAATTGAAAACAGCAAGTTAAACAAAACACAGTCACAGGCAGTAAATCTTTCCGTCCTGCAGAGCTGTTTACCAAAGAGATAAGAAAACCATAAATAACAAGTTCTTTGAAATTTACCACTTTGTTAATTTGCTAAGCAAATAGTAACTTGAAAAGACTTCTCTTTTGCTTTTTTATAAGCAATCTCAGAACTAAGCAATCTGGGAATCTAGCCAGCCTTTGTTAAACTTCTTTGGGTTGCAACCTTATACCTTTAAATTAACTCTAGATTTTTAAAATTTTAATCTAACACAGCAAAATTATACATCAGAGCAAAAGCAATTAAAAGTTCTCTACTGTCTTTCCCTTAAAGCAGGGTTTTTCCTCATGTGTACAGCCAGACAGCACAAAGTAGCTCTCGCTTTACACAGACTCTCACACTTACATTCATACACCAGGCAGTTCAAGTTTTTGACTTCTACCAAATGTTTACTCAGAGTTTAAGCAATCCATCCAATTTCTAACAAT
>NW_005879231.1:0-7114 GCF_000147115.1 Myotis lucifugus | reverse complement strand
GCACTTTCCCCACAGGGAGGGGGAAAGCGAGGCGCGTTAGGAAATGCAGTGGCCACGCTGGTCACTTTTACTGAAGGCCTCTTTCCCCTCTGCCAGCGGTCATGTGGAAGCCTCTCTCTCCTCTGCCCCTCCACCTTGTGAAATGGTGAAGCGAGAAGGCCTGGTGGGTGTATGCTGAGCCCAGCTGCTTGAATAGCAACAAGGAGCAAGGGCGAGGGAGGGAAGGCAGAGGAGTGCAGACTGACCCACACCCAGGGAGGGAAGGCCCCAGCTGGTCCCCTCCCAGACAAAGGCCGGCCGTGGGCAGACAACCTGTGGAGTCTGTCTGCCCAGCCCAGAGCTGGTATTTTGTATGGCTTGGATGTCCTCCAGGTACCAGGCCTCCATTTCCTCATCTATAAAATGGACTCACACTGCCTCTTCATTGGGGTTTCTTGAGTATCAAGAGAGAGAAAAGAGATGTAAACCTACTTTGTGGACTGAAAGATAGTGCGCCTGGAGGAGTGGAGTGATTAGAAAGAGCACTCAAGTTGGAGTCTGCAGGTCCCAGTTTTGCCATTTATTCTGTGTATCTTGGGACAAGTAGCTTGAGCTCTCTGAGCCTCGGTTTTCTCATCTACAGAATGGGAACGATAAAATAGTAGCACTGGCTGCCCCCTAGGGCGATGGTGAGGTCCAGATGGAAGGGAGTGAGCTTTCTTCAAATGCTGATGCTCACCACAGGGGTCAGGGGAACCACAGTTTGCCTTGCGAGCACCACTGTGCCAGGCATTGGGCCAACCACATCACCCACATTGTATCATTTTACTCTCCACACAGCCCCGTGAGTAGGTATCGCTGTTATCCCCACTGTACAGGGGCTCAGAGAGGTTAAGCTATTCGCCTAAAGTCACACAGCTAGGAAGGGATGTGGCCACGATTCAAATCCAGTCTGTCCCCTCCAAAACATCTGCCTTAACCATGTTGCTTTTCTGGTCCATGTGCCATTTGTTACCATTGATGTCATCAAAGACGGAGCCAGAACCTCCAGCAGGGGAAGGCAGGTGAAAGAAGGGGACGGTAAAGCCTAGACAGCCAAGGTCCTGCAGCTGTTTTCAGGGTGAACTGCGTGCGACCTGGGTCTCCATGGGCGCCACTTTCCTCCGTTGCTCCCCTGTGTGGAGGCGAGGGAACTGCTGCCCCGCCTGCCCCAGCAGCTGGTGAGCTCACTGGGGAGCAGTTAGTGATCCCAGCTGAGCCGTGTCTGGACTGGGGCTGGTATCCTGCAGAGCTGTGGGGGAGGAGCTGTGGGACCTCTCGGGTCATCGGCAGAACCAGGGAAGAACCAAGGCCAATCTCCCGATCTCTCCTCTGACCTATTATCACCCCACCCAAAATGTGAGGTCCGTCCCACAGTCTGCATACTAAGGGATTTGCCCATCTTGTACTCATGCGAAACACTGCGTGTAGCTGTCGCCTCCTGGCTGCCTCTACCCCCTGCCCCGCACGGCAGCACATCCAGCCTTCACAGCATCTTGATATCACAGAGAAGGAGGTTCCATCCAGGTCACAGAGCTGCTAAGAGCTGTGGCTTCAACCAGGGGCGTCCACGACAGCGAGGCCAACAACTCGACTGAAGCCACTCAGGCCCCAGCGAAGAAGCTTGATTGTAACCCTGGTTTACAAAGTCGGCTGGCGATTGGCATTACCTGGGGAACTACTTTAACATTCCAAAGCCAGGCTGCCTCCCGGGCTAATTAAGCCAGATCCCTGGGTGGACTCGGGCATCGGTATTTTCCAAACGTCCCCTGGTGATGCCCGTGTGCGGCCAGAGTTGAAATCCCTGGTATAACCAGTGCAGTTTTTAAGGAAGATGGGAAAGCTCAATCCAAGACTAGGAGTGGAATTTATGAGCGGCCACTGCTAACGGCTATCAGGTGACCACACTGTGCAGTTCCAGGGGCGTGAAGCCGGGCCCTGCCTCGCTGTATGTGGCTGCCCTGTAGCCCCCACGTAAGCACCTTGCAAGTATCACCTCATTCACTTTGCAACAACCTCATGAAGACGACTGGTCAAGAGCGGCTTCCGTTCCTACTCAGCTCTGCTGTTTCCCTGGAAAGCAGCCATAGGCAGTAAGTGATGGGTGGTCAGCCAGACCCAATCCAGGTTCTACTGGCTCCAACATCCGTACACCTAAGCCTCATTCTGTCTTTCTTTACAACCAGCGAAGGGTATTCACTAGCCCCTTAACTCTCTCCTAGACTGCCTCTTCCTCCCCTCCAGCTCTCTCTCCCCTGGGACACCCACCTTTCCTCTTTTCAGAGACAAGCTGATGCTCAGCTCAGCTCACCCCACCTCACCTCTTTGCCCATTATGGTCACTTCCCAGCGTCTTGGACCTCTCAGGACACCCAGCAGCCTGAGAGACTGGCCAGAGCAGCCCTGGGAATGGCCCCACCGCTGCCCAGGAGGCCCGCTGGCCCCCAAGGGGCCCAGATGTTTTGAGTCACCAGCACTTCATTGAGCAGCCCCTTTGTTCCAGCATCTTTGTAATCTTTTCCACGCGGAGGCCCAGCAGCCCTCTAAGCCCTGCCCCTGCCCCCACACGTGTTGTCTGCGGGAATTCAGCGTCCTAACTGGGAAAGGCAGCGGATTTCACAGCCTGCAACTCTGGGCTGGAGCACCAGCCTCATCCTTCAGGATCCAGCACCAGCCTCATCCTTCAGGATCCCTGTCCCAGCCACCACAGCACCCTGCAGCTCACCGCGATTTCATTAAAAAAAGAAAAAAGTCTGGAGCAGATCTTTGAGCCAGAGCTGCTCACTGATTGGACCTGGGGTGCAGGACTAGCTACCTAGTTTGCAGGGCTCAGTGCGAAATGAAAACACAGGAAACCCTCTTCTTCGCAGAGGCTGGGCCCCACCCGCACCGTGGGGGGCCCGCCCAGGCAGCAAACCCATTGGCCAGCCGGTGATCCATGGGTGAAGGTTCTCAGCCTGGCCAATCAGACGTTTTCCTCTGGAATTTAACGGGAGAGACAGAGACCGCCCACAGGCAGTGAAAGAAAACGAAGTCGGATAAAAAGATTCTTCAAACCTGCTGACAGTTTTCCCACACACGGCAGCGAGAATGGCCTTTCTTAAAGCCAATCAGATGCGATCTTTCCCGGACTTGAACCCACCCGTCCACCCGCCACCCCAGGGACACTGTGCCTTTTTGTTCCCTGAACAGACCTAGCTTGTTCTAGGTACGTGAGTCACATATGCTGCTCCCTCTGCCCCTCACAGCCCCCCTCAGGTCTTAAATGTCACCTGCTCAGAGAGGCCGGGCCCCTGCACCTGGCTGAAGGTGGGTGCAGCCGTTGGTCTCAGCCCCTCTGGCTCCACCAGCAGGCTCCTGGCGAGTCCGAATCGTTTCTTTTTATTGGTCGGTGTACTCGTTTACTGTCTGCCTCCCTAGTAGATGTCCGCCTGTGAGAGCAGGAACCTTGCTTGCTTAGTTCACCTCGGTGTGTCCCGTGTCTACCACAGAACCTGGAAAATTATAGGAACCCAAACAGATTGCAGAATGGATGTTTACTCTTGTGTACTTTCTCAGTGGTCGTTCCTGTTATGTGGGAGCTCTTGCTTTTGTGTAGTTACTTTGTGTCTGACCACATTATTGAACTCTCTCATTAGTCCCAAATGCTTTTCTGTTCATACATTTGAGAATTCTGGGTAGATAGTGATAGCTTATGTAAATAGTAATTCTGCCTTCTCCTAAAGTTATACAACTATTTCTGTGTCCTGCCTTATTGCTGTGGCTACATACCGCGCTCATTGTTGTGAAGATAGTGTGACTGATTAAAATTATGAAGCACTGGAAGGTTTGAGGCTCAAAGGGGCTAAGGGAGCTGCAGAGTGAAGTGTGGTGATAGCGGCCTGCATGGGATATATAGCTGAGAATTACTCAGATAAACAATTGATGGGACTTGGTAACGGGAATAGGCATCATGGGGGAGGGGGGTGACTTCCAAAACTCCAATCTGAATCAGGGTATTCTAAGGCATTGGCTCCTAGACAACTTAATCCCATCGGCTAAGAAAATATTCACATTTCTAAACAGGGGGGCGGGGGAGATTGCTATAGCCAACTGTTTATTTTGTCAAGTGTAATAAAAAAAAAACCAGCCTAATGAAAAAAGAGAAGAAAGGAAGTTAATTAGTTAGAATTCTTGTTTTAGAAACAGTTCTGAGGATGTGAATTCAAGAAAAAAAAATTAGCAAGTATGTCTCTATGCTCTGACACTTAATCTGACTACATCCAGAATATCTTATAATAATTAACACTTTTCCCAGCTTACACAGCACTTTCACCAATGGGGTCTCTCCTCATCCTCCCAGAAGCACCCTGCAGTGGGCAGTGATAGCAATGCCACACACGTTTCTGGTGTGACACCATTTGCAAAGCATCGTCCTCCCTTTGATGCCTCATTCCCTGGCGTGTCACCTTGCAATTCACAGCCCATCAAACCCCTGCTGTGTCCCACCCCGCGGAGCTATTACCCACTCCCAGGTTTTTGCACAGACCGCCATCCCTGTCTAGATTTCTTGGAGAACTGTTCACCCATACAACCCGTCAGGCAGAGAATGGCTTTCATCCTGCTCCAGTAAGGGGGGAATGGGAGTGTCTGTCCGAAGCCAACATGGTGGCCCTCAAGAGAGGGGACTGACCCTGGTGTGTGAGTGGGGACACACCCCCTCAGTGGCCGCATGGAAACCCCATGCCTTAAGGCGCTGGTTCCCCTAGACCAGGGGTGGGCAAACTTTTTGACTCGAGGGCCACAATGGGTTCTTAAACTGGACCGGAGGGCCGGAACAAAAGCATGGATGGAGTGTTTGTGTGAACTAATATAAATTCAAAGTAAACATCATTACATAAAAGGGTACGGTCTTTTTTTTTTTTTTAGTTTTATTCATTTCAAACGGGCCGGATCCGGCCCGCGGGCCGTAGTTTGCCCACGGCTGCCCTAGACCAACCTCTGTGAGCCTTGGTTTCCTCAAAGTTTCTATTTTCAATTTCCAACAAATATTAATTGTCTACTATGTACCAGACCAGACACTGCTAGTGCCTGGCATGTCCTAGAGCAGTGATGGCGAACCTTTTGAGCTCAGCGTGTCAGCATTTTGAAAAACCCTAACTTAACTCTGGTGCTGTGTCACATATAGAAATTTTTTGATATTTGCAACCATAGTAAAACAAAGACTTATATTTTTGATATTTATTTTATATATTTAAATGCCATTTAACAAAGAAAAATCAACCAAAAAATGAGTTCACGTGTCACCTCTGACACGCGTGTCATAGGTTCGCCATCACTGTAGTAGAGGCTCAACCTCAGAAAAGCAGGACTCATGAAGGGGGCAGAGCCAGTGCCCAAATTTTCACTCTAATTACTGTTAGCATCTAATGGGCCAGGCTGTGTCACCCTCCTGACACTTTTCCTTAAGAAATCCCTCTCTCTCTCTCTCTCTCTCTCTCTCTCCACTTGCTTTTGTGCGCTTCAAGGACATGTAGCCAACGTGTAGAGGAGGGAGCCCTTCTGCCTGAATTTCAAGCAAGTTAACCAATCTCAGGCTGCTCTGGTGGCACTGAGGCCATCGAGCAGCCAGACATCTGCTTACATAGGGCAACCCTCCCTCCGTAGTCGGAGGCACAGCAGTCTCGGGATTCCACACTCTGCTCTCTGCTCTGGAGAGAGAGAAAAGCCGGTCACTTCCACAGGTGCATTCGGAATGATGGACAGGGAGTTTGGACAATAAGGGGCGATATTTCCCTTTCATTACAGCATTCCTCCAAATTGTCTTTAACAAGTACATATTGCTCTTTTTACATAATTATTTTTTCTTTTTCTGGACTTATTGAAAAACAGAAACTCTAGTGTAATCCCTTTCATAGGAGGGAAAGTGTGTGTTTTTTTCACAGTCAGGCTAAAACCATTTGCACATCAACCCATATTTTGTGGCCCGGTAGCTCTTGACCTCTATACCCCACTTTACAAACATCCTCTCCAGCCCTTACAGCAACCCTGTGCACAGGCTCCGTTATTTGCAGCTCACAGTTGAGGAAATTGAGGCTCAGAAAGTCAGCTAGCCTGCCCAGAGCCACAGTAGCAGGTGGCCAAGATGACTGAGACCCTTGCCCTTCGTGTGCCCATGGGGGTGGGTGAGTGTGTGACCTGCTCTGACCAGCTCCCCCCTCCCCACCTCTACAGCCTCCATGTACTCCGAGATCCAGAGGGAACGGGCAGACATCGGTGGCCTGATGGCCCGGCCCGAGTACAGAGAGTGGAACCCAGAGCTCATCAAGCCCAAGAAGCTGCTGAACCCCGTGAAGGCCTCGCGGAGCCATCAGGAGCTGCACCGAGAGCTGCTCATGAACCACAGAAGGTGGGGATGGAGCTCGGCTGCCTCAGCCTGGCTAGCACCTGCTCAGGCTGCTGGGGCCTGCGGGGCTGCCCCTCGTGGAAGGCAGGCCTGGGGGTAATCCTAGGGTTCCTGGGAGCTTGAGGAGGGCTGAGGGTACCCCACATGGTGACCAACAGACACTGTGAAGGTCCAAAAGCCCTGTCCTCCCATCCAGCTACCCGCTGTGTGCCTGACCTCCAATACTTGTACTGAGCACCTACGATGGGCCAGGCACTAAGCCAGACCCTGGGGTTCAAGAAGGAATGTTCCTGCCCTTAGAGAGGGGATGGATGCATAGCCAGAGGGTAGGATGGGTGGTTCCATGGGGTATGTTTCCAGCAGATGGATGAGCCCGGAAACTGGACAGGAAACACCAACCGCTCAGGGTGGTTGGAGCATAAAGTGTGAGGGAGGTCAGAGGAACCATGCAGTCCTGGGAAGGGGCTCAAGCAGGAGTGTCCCAGCCCTGGAGGGGCCATGAATGGAGCAGGGGGTTAGGGGTGCAGTGAGAGAGGCAGGCCTGGGGCAGGGCTAGAACTCGCAATTGGAGGAATGTGGAGAGGGGAGAGGGAAGCTGAGCCTCTGTCCACTCCCAGGCCTGGAAAACAGTCCGGGCTCACCAGGGCCAGAATGGAGGCATCGGCGCCTCCGCAGCTCCCTCTCCTGGCCACTTCTAGGACTGGCGCGGGCT
>NW_005879230.1:0-7115 GCF_000147115.1 Myotis lucifugus | reverse complement strand
ATGCTGAAACATAAATATTCAGTTGACTCTTGACTAATGGGGGGATTAGGGACACCGAACACCTGCTCCCAACCTACAACTTGAGTTGACCCTCTGTTTATGTAGATTCCCAAATATGGATCGCAATACTATTGTGGGTAATCTAGAGTAAAAATTTAAAATAAATTAGTTCGAATGAATAGGTAAGAAAATCAAATAATTGTGACTTGCCCTTTCCTGATCTTTACTCAAGAGCCCAGCCTTGTGGTTTCTGGTTCATTGCCTTCCAAGGGGATTTTTTTTTTCTCACACAGAAGAGCTTCCCAAGTGAGCTCCAATCTGGAGATCTCCACATGGACAAATCAGTGAGGAAGTGAGGTCTCCGGTTGCTCAATGATTTCAGGGTTAATAATACAAGTGTCAGACCAAGAAGGAAGCTCTCCTACCACAACACAGGGAAGAGATAGCGTTTACGATGTTCTGTTTCCCTCCAGGAGAGGAGGGACTCCTGTGGCATTGGAGAAAGCCCCCCACTGATCAGCCCAACTGGAGAACCGTAGAGCCCTCAGGTGGACGCAGCCTAGCCTAGGGGGTTGTGAAGAGAAACACTAATTTACAGTGCCTTTGCAGACACATGGGTTTCTTTATATGTCTTGATTTCTTGATATAACATATGGAACATCTTTGGCTGTCAATCTTTTAGACAAACAGAGTTTCCCTAATAATGGCCAACTGATTTGCAGATATAAGTTGAGGACCTCAGCACAAAACCATTAATCTTGCTGTGTATGTTATGTAAGAGCAGCATATTTTTGGACTAAACTCTTTTTATGTATCCAACTGCTGCTTGTCATTCAAAGTCCGGCTCTCTGGTCAACCTCCTCTATAAAGCTTTCCCTAACTGAAAATGACTTTCTCCCCTTTTAGAACCCTACTCTCTCTGGTGGTCCTGAACATTTCTTCCTTCTGTTACAGTCACTTGGGCCTGAGTTTTTATTCTTCCACTAGAGGCCCGGTGCACAAAAATTTGTGCACTCAGGGGGGTCCCTCAGCCTGGCCTGTGCCCTCTCACAGTCTGGGACCCCTCGGGGGATGTCCACCTGCTGGCTTAGGCCCGTTCCCTGGGGGATCAGGCCTAAGCTGGCAGTCAGACATCCCTCTGGCAGCCCGGGAACCTTGGGGGATGTCCACTTGCCAGCAGGGAGCAGGCCTAAGCTGCAGTCAGACATCCTTAGCGCTGCTGAGGAGACAGGAGAAACTCCCGCCACCACCACTGTGCTGGCAGCCATCAGCCTGGCTTGTGGCTGAGCAGAGCTACCCCTGTGGAGCGCACTGACCACCAGGGGGCAGCTCCTGCATTGAGCGTCTGCCCCCTGGTGGTCAGTGTGTGTGTCATAGTGACCAGTCATTCCCAGTTGTTCTGCTGTTAGGGTCAATTTGCATATTACCTTTTTATTATATAGGATAGAGGCCTGGTGCACAGGTGGGGGCCAGCTGGTTTGCCCTCAAGGGTATCCCGGATCAGGGTGGGCGTCCCGCTGGGGTGCCTGGCCAGCCTGGGTGAGGGGCTGATGGCTGTTTTCAGGCTGGCCATGCCCCCCAGTGACCCAAGCTCCCAGCCTCTCCTTTTGGGCTGGAAGCAGGTATCTGGGATTTATTTATCTTCTATAATTGATACTTTGTAGCCTTGAGCGGAGCCCAGGGCCAGCCAGGGAAGGCAGGAAACTTGGCTTCCTCCATCGCCGGGGGCAACACAAGCCTCCTGCTCGCTCCAGCTCTGTGGCTGCCGCCATCTTAGTTGGGTTAATTTGCATACTCGCTGCTCATTGGCTGGTGGTCATGGCTTGTGGGTATAGCGGAGTGGCGGAGTGATGGTTAATTTGCATGTTTCTCTTTTATTAGTGTAGATGCTGCAGTGAATATAGGGATGCATATATCCTTCCTAATAAGTGTTTTGGGTTTCTTCAGATATATACACCCAGATGTGGAACCACTGGGTCATAAGACAGCTCCATTTTTCATTTTTTGAGGAACTTCCATACTGTTATCCATAGTGGCTGCACCAATCTGCAATCCCACCAACGGTGCAAGATGGTTCCCTTTTATCCATACCTTCTCCAGCACTTATTGTTTGTTGAAATATTGATGATAGCCATTCTGACAGGTGTAAGGATATTCCACTGTGGTTGCAACACCAAAAGAACAAACAATCCAATTAAAAAATGGGCAGAGGACCTGAATAGATGCTTCTCTGAAGAGGACATACAGATGGCCAATAGATATATGAAAAGGTGCTCAATATCAGTGATCATTAGAAAAATGTAATACCTTTTATGGCCAGACTTGAGAAGCCTCACATTATCACTTCTACACATTTGATTTGCCACACAGACCACCCTGACTCAGTGTCCAAAGGAATGACACAAGGGCACCAGTATCAGAAAGTGAGGATTATTGGGGGTTGGCTGTTTCCTTCGCACTGCACTGCTTTTCCAATACAGTTTTACCTGGAGCTTGGCCATCTCATACCCTTAGGTCAAGTTCTTTTTCTTTTTTTTTTTTTAGTCCTCACCTGAGGATACTTTTCCCATTGATTTTAGAGATTATGGAAGGGTGGGGGGGGGGTGGGGGGTGGAAAGAGAGGAAGAGAGAGGGAGAGGGAGAAAGAGAAAGAGAGGGAGAAAAACATCAATGGGAGAGAGACACGTTAATGGGTTGCCTCTCACATGCGCCCCGGCTGGGCCAGGATGGAACCTGCAACCCAGATATGTGCCCTTGACCGGGAATCAAACCCATGACCCTTCATTGCAAGTGCCAACACTAACCACTGATCCACACCAGGCAGGGCCAAGTTCTTAAAATGCATGAATGCAAAGTCTGGGATTTCTATCCCATTCTAACACTTTTGAAACTTTATTGTGCCCACAAATTCCCAGACTCTGATTCAGGAGGTCCACAATGCAGTCTAAGGTCAGGACACAAGCTCCCATATGATGCTCTTGCTTCTGGTCAGTGATCAACACTTGGAGCAACAAAATGAACAGAGGCAGCAGGCCTCCAGCAGCACACTCTGCAGAGCTGCACTGCAACCAAGTTCTCTCTCCTCAAGGGGTACTTGCCTCCCCCTTTTATTGTGGCAGAGAGAGAACTGGTTTGGGGAGAAGGAACTAGGGAGCCCAGCCTACTTCACTAGTTGGTTAAGGGAAAAAGAGGTTATAGCAGAGAAGAGTCCATGCATTATTAGGCAGGCAGCCGCTGCAGCTGGCAGCCTCTTCACAGGGAAGGTCAGGTTTCAGACAGCAACAGCTGGGTGCTCAAAATGGGGAGGTAATTAGCTTGCAGGGGGTGGGGGTGGGATGGAACACAAACAGCGCTTAAAATGAAACGTGTCAATGCATTATTCAGAGCTCATTGCCATCAGTGGATTCCCCATCCGCCTTTCTTGCCTTTCTCCTTTTCCCCCTCTTATATGTGCGCTCTCTCTCTCTCTCTCTCTCTCTCACACACACACACACACACACACACACACACACACACACACACACACACGAGCACTCAGAACTCTAAACCCACAAACCCATAGATGCTGCCACACTTTAAGTGGCGTGGCTGAGATCTAAAGGGCTGGCCCTGGCACTGCCTTTCTTCTGCCCCTGCCCTGTGTCTTCCTTCACACCAATTAAGAGAGGGACATATTGGACTGTAAGGTACACACGAAAGGAACTAAGTCCTTTTTGTTATTTTCTCTTTTTCTCTGCAACACACACACATAATGTACACATTACAAATAAATAGAACAATGAATACAGCAACATAATATGTGCTGAGCGGGGACTCCTGAACCCTGTGAAATTAGCTGGAAAACAAGGTGAGGTCTCCGCTGTGGAACACAGGGAACTTCATTTGCTCATTCTAGTGGTTGTTAGGGCCCTTGGGAAGGGGATCAAATTGATCACCTCCCGCTTCTTTCTCAGCCACGCCAGTCTACAACTGTAGAAGCTAAAAGGGCTGTTTACTGAATAGGTACTACATGCCAAGCGGATACATGCATCGTTTACCCTCCAACAACCTGAGAGTAAGGACATCATTACTTCCAATTTGCAGAGGAGGAAGCCAAGCCTGTGAGAGGGAAAGCACTTACCTTACACAACTAATAGGTGGTAGTTTTGCAGTCCATCTCAAACAGTTGTAACCTAAAGCTGGTACAGTGGGGCCTTGACTTACGAGTGTCCTAACGAGTTTTTCGAGATACGAGCCGTCTCTCAGCCGATTTTTTGCTTTGAATTGCGAGCTAAAATTTGGGTTACGAGCCAGCTTCAGATACCCCACCGCTAGTTGGCGCGGCGAACGTCAGAGTGAACGCCACAACATCAGCCCAGCATCACTTGTGATTTGACATACGAGTAATTTGAGTTACGAGCTCCGTCATGGAACGAATTAAACTCGTAAGTCAAGGCCCCACTGTATTTAGTGTGTACCGAGCAAGCTGTCCAGAGAAGGGAAAAGAGAATAATGAGACAATCAAATCTGGGGGGACGGGGGCGGGGGGCTCTCTCAACATGGAGTGCAGGCACTTACTTTGTATCTGTCGTCCTGCTGGCGGGGGGGACGGAGATGCATTTCATGGGGCCTTTGCTCCGGAAGAGCCTACACATTAATGTGACATTGACAGGAATTAGTTATTATCTGAGCCTCCCCATTAAATATCAACCAGTGGGATGTTCCCACTATCGCTGCTGGGAGTGCAAAATTATACAGCCACTTTGGGAAACAGTGTGGCAATTTATAAGAAAGTTAAACACATATCACACACTTAACAAATGGCACAGCTGCGGTACTCCTGAGTATTTAACTGGGGGAAAAAAAAAGGAATTTATGTTCACACACAAAGGCCTGTGTACAAATGTTGACAACAGTTATTCATATTAGCCAAAGAACTAGCAACAACCCAGTTAGTGAGTAGATAAGCAAATTGTGTCACACTGATACAATGGGATACTGTTCCGCAATAAGAAATGGCAAGCTATTAATTTGATGAATTCAGCGACATGGATGAACCTTAAAAGTATCATGCTAAGTGAAAGAAACCAGTCATGAAATATTACATACTCTTTTATTTTTATGCCGTTCAGAAAACAGAAAAATTATAGGGGTCAGAAATCAGAACAGAGGGTGCCTGGGACCTGCGTAGGCAAAAGGGCATGAGAACATTTTTGGGGTGTTGGAAATCCTCTTTGCCTTACTTGTGGCTGTAGTTATACAACTGTGTACCTTTGTCAAACTCAAACTGTATCTTTAAAAGGGTGAATTTTATTGTATATAAGCAAAAAATCAGGACTTTAAAATATCTATCAGCGAGTTCAAACCCACCATTTTCCGAATGGGGAAGTGACCTGCTACAGCAGGTGTGAGTCGGGAGTACAGGTTTGGCCCCAGTCCTGAGGCAGAAGGGAGCCGAAACCTTGGCCTCCTGCCTTGGTCCACCTCACATCCCAGGTAGGACTGATCCTCCATCTCAGTGCGGCTCCGTGGGTGACTTTTTAAAACTCACTGTGCTGTACTGCTCATCACACTGTTGACCTGCAGTTGGCTAGTGGGCGTCTAATTAGAAAATAAAGTAAATTTGCAGTCAGCCAGAATCCGAAGAACAAAAAACTCCAGTAAGGGATGTCTATGTCCATATTCCAGTCTCCTTTCTTTTGAGAGGAGGAATAAAGGCAAAACAGTACCATTAATTTATTCAGAAGAATGCCTTGTTGGACACTGCCACCCAGTTTAGAAAGAACAAAATGACATCAACTTCTTGTCTCAGAAAGCAGGCTAGAGTTAAGGTGCGCCAGACCTGCTTGTAGTTTCCAAATCTTTTACTATCTGACTTCGAGTCCTTATGTAGCCACTTAACTTCTCTGTAAGATAGTGACAGTTCCTGCCTCCCAGGGTTTTTGTGAGGTTCAAAACAGAGATTGGGAAATAGAGCACTTAGCTCACCTAAGATAGACTTGTCTGGGATGTTCAGCGCTGGACTGCGCTTCACATGCCTCATCGAAACCTTAGCAGTCATTATCCCCACTGTGGAGCCATCAAGCCCAGGGTGAGGAATCCGTCAGAGAGGAAGCCGGCCAGGGCCTTGGGCTGTGTGTAGAGTTCAGTAAATGATTGTGGATCTGAATCTATAATCGGTTGGGGAGGTTGTAAGAATTGAAATTCTGTCTCATAATGAGAGAGAGAGCCTTGTTTCAGTTTTGTTCATTTATTTTATTATTTTTGTATTTTTTGCTTCTAAGGAAAGAATGGAAAAACAGTTGAAGCCAAAATTAGAGCCCTGATGAGTGCCATACTCCTGGTTGAAGAGATGGTGTCCTCCCCAGTCACATCTTCACTCAGCCTCCTCTCTCCTTTTCCAGAAAAAAAAAATACCCCAAGGATCCAAGAGAACTTGTGCTACTTCGGGCCCAGCTAATAACCCAGAGAGCCAGGGAGACTCCCCACTGCCCCCCAGCAGGCGACTCTGGGGACACGCTCTGTAATCTCAAACCCTGTCTGCCTTCTGAGATTTAGAGGCCAGTTTAACACTAACTGAAATAGGGTGGATTTTATGAAACTTAACCAAGTAAGTTTTCTTCCATTTTCCCTTGAAAATATTTCTTACTCCATCACATAGCCAGTAGAAGCCTGTATTTACAAAACATTAGCTAGTTTTAATAATCCAAGACACCTGGCAAATATCAATTGGCAAACTTACCAAAGAACAATAGAATTGGTTTCTATACCGTGTATTGAAATCCCTTCATTACACACCACTTGTGCCTGGGCTCAATTTTGCTTTCCTAACCGTTGTCTTCTAATGTGAAGTGGCCAGTGAGACTCACAGATTCTACTGCATCCTGTCAGGCACTGGGTGCAAGATTATGTCATGCCCTCGTACTCAAAGGTCATAATTTAGGCTGAAAGTAAGCATGCTAGGGTTCCGATGTAGGAGAACTGACTAAACATTAAAGCGCTATATGGGAAGCAAAACACAAGTTTGACGGCCAAACGAATCATTAGTGCCCGGGCACATATTTATTAGCCTGAATAAATAGTTTAACCCTGAATTTTGGTCTGGTTTTTTTTCTTTTTTTATAGTGTTTGTTTTG
>NW_005879229.1:0-7115 GCF_000147115.1 Myotis lucifugus | reverse complement strand
CGCTCAGCGGTGGGCCCCAAAAAAAAATGGTGGGGAGTATGTGGGGACAATGGATAAAAAACATGCACCCCCCTTTTTTGGGACACCCACGACTTCTAAAAGAATTTTTTTTTTGGGGGAAGTGGGGTTTTATCGTGTCCCCCGAGATTTTTGGGTGACCAGTGTGTTCTGACTTTGAGCTTCGGCTCAAGCCTCTGTGACCTCACCAAACAGGAAGCCCACTTATTGTGAAGATTTAGAAAACATGTAGCATAGCTGCCGACAAGCCACGGTGAGCGTTCAGCTGAGCCAGGGTGAGCTTTTAGGAAATATCACTCTGACTCATGCTTCTACTTGCAACCTTTCAACAGCTGCTTCTGCCCTTTGAATAAAGCCCTTTGTGGCTGTGTCTCAGGCTCTGAACTTAGTGAAGCCCGCGAGTCCTTCTAAGAATAATGCCTTAAAATTCACGAAATAAAGCACATCCGATTACAAAGGAAACCCCTCCTGCTGAAGTAAAGTTAAAATATTAACGAACAGACACATTCATGCTGCGGTAATATGTCCACATCCAGCAACACGGTGAAGTGCAGGCCCCATAACCACAGCGACGGTGAAGTAGTGATGCACTAACAATCCGCAGAAGATGTGCTGCAAATGTAACTGGACGTGAAGATACCTCTGATTTCCAGCTGTGAGAGTCACAGGGACTCCTGCTACTACTGGGGATATTTTTTCCCTTTGCCTACGGTCCTGACTGAAGGAAATGCTACATTTCATTCAGGTGTTATGCCGGGAGCCGGTCCATCCTTGCTGCTTGACACAGTCGCTTCAGGGAAGAAACATCTGCACAGCAGATGTTTCAAGGGACCTGGCGTATATGGCATACTGTTCTTAATATGTTTGCTACCCTTCTTGGCACTATGTGTTTTAACCAAGGTCACCTCTCTGAGAAAGGTTTTTTCCCCAGGTAGGGATTTTTCCCTGAAGTTAGGGAGGGAATAAAACCCCTTAACTAAGTGCCAGGTGGGTAGTTAATCACTTTAACTACAAACAATCACGCTTAAGCTACATAATCTTTACTCCCTGGAATGGAAAATGAATTAATATGCTTAACAAAAATTCAGTAAATGGGACTTATGATTCCATTGAATGGTTTCCTAGTGTGTCAAACTTACTAAATATCCCCCCAAACCATTTTTCCCTTCTTCCATTGCAACTGAAGTTGCACCAGCTAGAGACTACGTCATCCAGTGTGGAGCTTCTGCAACTTGATCTTACCTTCTCCTTGACATTCACATGAGGATTGAGTTCAGCCATCTTGGTTCTAGTGGAATGAGCCCTGTAAAGAAGGGGGGAAAAAGATTAACTTTAAAGTTTTAAAATTGATTTCCCAATGTGTTATTTTTATGCTCTCTTCCAACCTAGTAAACAATTTCACTCTGACATAATCATAAATACCGTTGTGGAATGTAAAAATACTTTCAAGCAAAGCACTTGTGTTATATATGTTCTAAAAGCAAGTTACGATAACTCTAGAAGACAACGCACAATATTTTATTCATACTGAATTGACATGAAAAATGACAAAGACAGGTGGTTATGCACCCAAACTGAGTTTCTTCTTATTATGCAAAAGAAAGGTGGTCAGAGCAGTGAGAGGAGGAAAAGTGTACCTACATTAACTACACATTGTCTTACAACCCTTACTGTCCCAAAGCTTTTATCAGCGGACAGGTAATATAACAAATATTTAGTGAGTCTTTCCTGCATACCAGGTATATTTACATCATGCACTTAAGGAAGAAACAGGAGAAATGATTCCAGATTTAAATATAAGAAACACTGCATATAATGGAGTTAAAACCTGCTTTTTCACTTACCAACATATCATGAACATCCATACCTTTACCATATTTTTTTAAAAATATATTTTTATTGATTTCAGAAAGGAAGGGAGAAGGAGAGAGAGAGATAGAAACATCAATGATGAGAGAGAATCATTGATTGGCTGTCTCCTGCATGGCCCCCACTGGGGATAGAGCCCGCAACCCAAGCATGTGCCCTTGGCCGGAATCGAACCTGGGACCCTTCAGTCTGCAGGTCAACACTCTATCCACTAAGCCAAACTGGCTAGGGCAACCATATTTTTAATGACCATAGACTCATGCTCCTGAGTTTCAAATGGACCCTTACAACTGCCCATAATCCTTCTGTTTCCCTAACTCTTAGTTTCCTGACTTGGGTGTCCAATCTTCTCTGGGAAGTGACCGGTGCTGAGATGTCTATTCTTAACATCGAGCTCAGGTGTTCTCTTCTCAACTGCTCTAAGTCGTTCACTGTTATGATGGAAGCTAGGTCTTAAGTCTTTAACAGTTTCGATCTCTTTTAGAAATAGCATACAAATGACTTAAAATGAGTGAACATATTGGTTCAGATTAGCAGCTAGACAGGCTAAGATATCAATATACCACCTACTTGCATACTTATGCTTTTTGTAAATCAAGAACCACGGAAATGCTTTCCTATATTCTTTTTGTCTTTTGACAAAGAGTGTATCTAGAGTTGATACATTTTAGGGATAACTTGCAAAAATTCTTGGATTTCTCCCTATCCCTTCCTTCCTTTCTAATCCTCACCCAAGGACATATTTATTGATTTTAGAGAGAAGAAAGGAGAGAGAGAAACATCCATGTGAAAGAGAAACACCAATCGGTTGCATCCCATCCGAGGACTGGACCCACAACCTGGGTATGTACCCTGACCAGGAATCAAACTGGCGGCCTTATGGTGCACAGATGGCGCTCCAACCAATTGAGCCATACTGGCCAGGGCCTCATCATTTTCTTCTGAAACTAGATCTTAAATAAACTATAAATTCCGATTCATTACCTTTTGTTGATTTTAGGATGAAAGCTTGGCAATATATAATCTGAATGCTAGTAACACTCAAATAGGAATCCTTATAGATATACTATTATATATTACCAACTATTAGAAGCAGTAAGATTTTCTTTTTATAATTTTCCACATGATAGAGCCACTGACAGACATACACGTGGGCACGGTGGCAGGAGAGACCTGCATACTGGATCCCCATGAAGGCAGCTCCTTCCCATACACTCTGCTAAGGGTGCCCATCCCATTAAACACACCTCCCTTGTAAATAACTCCCAAATGGTACATTTCATATCCTCTGACTTGACATATGGGAGAAAGTAAATAACGAGCTGGCAAGGAATAGCGGAACTTCATCCTCATTTATTCCTGCCCCTGAGAGTTACTAGTAAAAGCCAACAGGATTATTTCCTGATTATCTGTATCAGTGAACAGAGATGACATGAGGCACAGGGACAAGTAACCAGGTGTTTCTGTTTAGAAGCCACACAGGAGAGGCAAAACCTCTGGTCAGTCATCACACTGCCCACAAGTCGGCCTCCAGTCGTGCTGTTCGATGACATGTGGGTGGTTGATTTTCTTCTTCACATGGGAGTTTAGGCATCATGTATACAGTTTATATTTTTGGTGTTTTTCTGTGTATTATAGGGTATGTGGGTGTGCAAGAGAATAAAGATGGGGGAGGAAGGGAGAGAGGGATGGAAGGAGGAAGGGAACCAATGAAAGAGAGAGATACAGGTTAAACCTATGAACTATAAAGGTTCGAAGGTGATGGCGGGATTTGGCGCTATTTCTTAGGATGGATCTGTGAGCCACATTCCTTTCATTAGACTAGATTAGCTAAATCTTTTGGAGACATCTAATGTTGCCTTTATAGGTGAAAACTGAGGGAAGTTTTGTGGTTTTTGGTTGTTGTTTGTTTGTGTTTTTTTTTTTTGCTTTGATGTCTAGGATTTGAGTGTGCAGCGTTTTCTAAAGCTAGAGCGTTTTAATCCACAGAAGTATCAGGGAGGAGTTTCTGAGATCTGAGGAAGCGGAGGGACTGAATGGTGAGCTATATTCATAGGGCAAAACAAGGTGCGTATACGTATATTATCCATAGGAATATCCATATATTTCCCTGGCAATTCCCTTTCTCTTTAACCTCAAAGTCTGACTCAGGGCAAGCTCTTTTTGGCACTGATGCCAATAAGATTAATTACAACATTATTTTTTTGTGGAAGGAAAATGCTGGCTATGAGGGTAGGATGAGGCTATTACAGGGAAGATAAGATAAAAAATAATTATAGGGAGCTGTTCTTTGCTCATTTTACTCCCTTAAATGTTCTTTTGCGTGGAGGGCTGCTTCTCCAGGCCCCACCTCCCCGTGACCTCCAATGCCCTCTGCAGTCCAGGCTTCCTGCAGGCGGGGACACAGAGGCCTGGGAAATCCGCCCCAGCTGTGGACACTAGATGAAGGATTTTAATGTAAAAAAAAAAAAAAAGTACATTGGGTTTGCCTTAAAGAATTAGGAAGTTAAGTGACTAGACAGTCCAATTGGGTGCTACTATTCAGGACAAATGCTAGGGACACTATGGCACAGGAGGGGTTGATCTGCAGTGTGCCGAAGGGGCTTGCTGGGGTCTGTGGTCCTGTGTGGGCGCCAGCCCCTCAAGAAGACTCAAAAGCGCCCCTCGACCGGCACAGTGCTGCGTGCCCCTTACGTCTCTGGAGCCTCTCCCCGTGACAATGAACCTGTGTGTGAACCTGTGCTGTGCCCCTACTCTTGGGATTCTGTTGTCTACTATGAACTCAGTCTGAATCTTAACCGTTAGACAGTTAAGGAGCTCTGCCTCTAGGAAACATATTGTCACCTTCCCAACTGACAGGCCCAAAGTTCAGCAACTTGAAACCCCAGTCCTCAGAGTCACAGACGCTGGGTTAACCCGAGAAACCTGTAACGCTGTGAGTGACAGATGTTAAGACCCAACAGAACTCCTACTTCCCTCCCATCATGCTTGGTTCACCACAGGTGACAGTGTGTCACTCCTGGATATGAGTGATGCCCATATCCCAACAGAGCTTGATCGCAAGAGCTGCAGGTCTACAAGAAGGGACTTCTGGCTTCTTGGGAAAGAATGTGGTTTCTAATCCCTATTATCACTTAAAACTGTTCTTGGAACCAACCAATTACTGAGGCCCAGCTATTCAAATCCACGATACATGTTCCAGGCATATAAAAAAATCCATATACAATTAAATAACCAGAAATGTAAGTCCTGATACTCATGCAACATTTCAGTAGCTTAGGTATTATTTGAAATATTTTTCCTCTAAATTATACTTTATTTTTTGGTAATAACATTACCAACATATATAGCTGTCATCTAAGATATATATATATATATATATATATATATATATATATATATATATATATATATATATCTCCTAGAGAAAAATAAAGATCAAGAAAATTGTTGACTGAAATTTTATTTATGAAATAACAGATTAATCTCTTCTTTCTAGATATATATCTTCCATCATCAAAAACATATTAGGAAAAAAATTCCAAAGAAAAGAATTTCACCATTTATCACCGATATATCATCTATACACTTCTCCAGTGGAAAATTAATACACCACAAATACGGTTGCCACCAATCACTTCATGCTCAAAGTTATGCAAACTGAGCTACTCATTATGCAAATATTTTACTTAATATGCATTAATGCTAGTCATAAAATCTATTAGTCTATGACAAAGACAAATATTCTTTATAAAAACTAAAACTGAATAATACCAATTCTGGCAAATATGTTTATTTCACCATTTCTAATGAATACAATTCAGTGAAGTGTTATATATATGACAATCTGATTAACAGTTTAAAAAAGATATAAATTGATATTTCCCTTGCAATCATTTAAATATAAAAAAGTTAAAACAATGTACTGAAATGCCAAATTACTTGATGACTTCCCAATGTCTGTTTTTCCTCGTGTTTTATTATGCAGGTGGCGATAAAGTTTCACTTTTATTTCTCTGGAAACTATTACTGCTCTTAGATTCACTTTCGTGTTCTCAGGTATGACATCACTTTACTTGAACTGAATTGTGAAACCAGAGGAAAGACACAAGAAAACATTTCAAAATAATGATTTAAAATAACAATTGCCACACGTATAGAGCACTTATAATGTGCCAGGCAACTAGGGTAGCAAAAGGCTGAAAATTCAACTTAAAAAAATAAAAGGTGTGGGTGTTGTCTCCAATGTACTAGGCTATTTCTCTGTGTGGACAAAAAAGAGGTCACATACTAAACCTGACAGGCTTGGGGGGTGGGGGTGGGGGCGCAGCCTGGTGAGCCTTACAAACTCGGAGACCAAAGGTTACCACATAGGCTGGCCTGAACATGACATTCCTAACCAAAAGCGGGTCATGGTGCGTGGTCACGTCCTAGGCTTGTAGCTTCCCTGACAAAGGCCAAGGTTTACATTAAGTGAGCCTGCCTATGGTCTTCCGGCATCTAAAATAATCACCGTTGGAATGCCCTAGTAATCCCTGTTCCAGACCCCTCAGGGCACACCTACTGCACCCAGAGCCCGAGACCTCACTGTTATCTTGTTCCCGAATTCCATCTCTATGTGCTGTAAAGGTTAATTGCTAACCATCCTGCAGCCACCAATGTGAAAGGAGTGTGTCTCCCGGGTTTCCTCTTCATCCACTCCTGGAGATTTCCATGCTTTGCTTTCTCCCACCTCCCCAATCCACCACCAATGGATTTCATGTAGCCCTCCCTCCTTACGCCTCTTCCTTTGATTCTAATGTAGAAAGGAAGCAGTAAAACTGCCTTTCTCTGGATGGAGCATTTCTCCAAGCCCTTGAGATTTTGCTTCCCGGCAATTGTTGTCAGTTTGGCTCAAATAAACTCATACAAATTCTCTTCAGGTCTGGCTGTTTTTTATGTTGACATCTGTAGGATCACCTTGAAACGGGCCAAGGACGAAGTGTCCTGTCCCCTAGCACCACCATGGGTGCTGGCATGCCAGCTGAGAGAGAGTGTCCTTCTATCAAAGCGGGACTTTGTCTACATTTACCATTATGTAGGTTTTCTGCTGCTTAACTTTTCCATTGCCTAATCTCTCTCCTTTTTGATCCCCTCTGCCCTTTCCCTCTACTCCTTTGCTGTTCCTTATCTGGTCTTAAGTACTGAGGTCTCATATTCCAAGTGCTCTAGCTCTCTCTTCTGGGGCT
>NW_005879228.1:0-7116 GCF_000147115.1 Myotis lucifugus | reverse complement strand
TGTGGGTCCCTGCATGATGCCAGAGTTCTCCACAGGGTCAGATTTTTTCAGAGTAGGACATTTGACAGGTGATAACATTGACTCAAGTTGGAAACTCCAGAAAGGGGGTGGAAGAACCAGATTTGGGGGGGGGAAGAAAAGTTAGCTACCGACATTCTGAGTTTTAATTGATACTGTATTTGAGTGGCGTATCCAGAAGACAGAGGTGATGATAATGTTATGGAGGTAAAGAACTGCCTGGCCACACCCACGGCTGTGAGAGATCCCAGAGCCTGAGGACTAAGGGAGGGAAGCTATTGGAAGTCGTTTAAGTCATTTCTTTCTGGTTATCTGTTCATCCCAGGTATGTGTGCTTTGCTGTTAGTTGACAAAGAGAATCACATAGTCTAGTTAAGATAGAGCTTATTTTCATTCCACAAATAAAAATGAGGAGTTGAGAAAGTGTTACCAGGGAGATCTACAATAGACCTCTGTCTCCATATACAGGGCAGTGGCCACTGGAGCTCCCCACAGCTGCTTGCGCCCTCCTTTCTCAACCAGCAGTTTGCAGCAGAGGTCAAATTCTGGGAATGGAACTGTGGACCTTTCGGAGCTCATTCTCATTTGTTTGCACAAACCCTGTTCAGCTGTTTTAGAGTTAAGAACTAGAAGTACTGAAGCAAGACAGGTGCCAAAAAGAGAGAAGTAAAGGAAAAAGACTTGTAAAACTATAGACAGATGATCAAGGGAAGATTTTTATGAAAATGACAAGCTAGAATGGAGAAAAGAGAACAGTGGAGGAGAGAGAGAGATGGCAGATGCTGGAGGAAGCAACAGGGAGCAAAGTCCAAGAAGGAAAATAAAGGAACAAGACCGAGAGATTGGGGGTTTAGTGTGGAAAATGATACCATCTTCCTCTGAGTCTGGAGGGGAGGATGAAATGGTATAGGAGAGTCAAGGCCATTTTGCAATGAACAGGGTATTTGAGAGATTGTCACATTATCCTATATAATACAAGGCTAATATGCAAATTATCTCTTCTACCAGGAGTTCAACCAGGAGGCGGGGCCGGCCAGAACCCACCCGTGCCCGAATTCATGCACCGGGCCTCTAGTTGTTATATAATCATCACTAACCACTTATTGAGTTATTACCATTTGCCATGCACTACATTCATATTCTCATGACGATCATCAAGTTGAATATTATTAGTGCCATTTCATAGAGGAAGAGACTGAGGAAGAGGGAGTGTAAGTAACTTGTCCAAGGTTACATTACCAAGCGGACAGCCTGAACCCACATATCTGTGCAACTTCCCAACTTACCTTTTTGCCAGTTTTGAACAATCTTCGAAAATCTGATGAGAGTAGAAAGTTCTTTCCTGTGATTAAAAAAAAACAAATGAACCCAAAGCCATATGTACACACCACATTTTACATGCATTTGCTGGAATTTCATGACCTCCCCACCCCCCGAAACCCATCGATGGGCCCCCGCAGATATCTTGACACCAAGTTAAGAGCAATGAGACAATTTTCAACAAAATAACCTTTAAATATGTATCAGCCTTCCAAACTGTCACAATATGATGTGATTCAAATGACATTTCTGTGGCTCCAAATATTTCTGAATAGCTGGCTTCAGGATGTCCTCAGAATCCGTTTACTGGCCACAGAGGAAAATCAGTCCCAGTTACTTGCTTTTGTTTTCTCCAAACAGTATTTGTTGTGCTGCCCTGTTCATTATCTTTGGTTTGGAATGACTTTTGGCTATTTTCGAAATTAAAGACCATTCCCAAAGGATTCCATCATTAAAAAAATACAAAGAATGTGCAAAAGGTGCAGAAAAAACAACAATTCTAAAGGGACATTTTATAAGGGGTTCCATCTGAGGTGAAACCTTTGGATAAAGAACTGTTCTCAAGCCCAACCATATGTTGCTACGCATGCTATCTATGGTTATGACTTTAATAACAATAACTCATATTGCAGTGTATGAGGTAAGGAAGGTTTGCCTATAAAACTATACTAAGTTTAATTATTTTAAGTTACTTGGTAAAATTTACTGCTTTAACATTGTTGTTTTTTATTCTTGGAAGTAGAACTTGTCCTTTTGGATAGTATGGGTACACTGTAGTGTCACTTTTGCAAATCTAATCCTTCAGTAAACCAATGTAGAAATAGTACACATCTTAGTGTCACTTGGCTTGTTTGTTTCTATAATCCGGTTAATTTTCAATGCTCCTGAGGAGTTACTGAATAACTATACTTAAAATACAATTTTAAAAAATTATTTCTTGCGGTATCTTTTAAAAGTCTGACTGAAATATATGTATATAGTTTAAAAATTAATTTCATTACTCCTTGGATCATTGAAAATAGTTCTAGAATTGTTTGTCTGAACTCACTTGGGATGTTTAAGTTATCAACTATATTGACTAGAGAAATTTGCTTCTTTCTAACCACATATATTTATGGTGCTTTAAAAGCCAGAAACACTATATTTTGTACATATACTTTAATATGTAGAAGGGTATGATTAAAATTTGCACAATCTCATCCTGGCTCCGATCCCACTTAAATGATGACTGACTTTGCTGATGTATGTTTATACCAACCTGATGGGCTCCTTTTCTGGAATGGACTCTAGGGCCACAGAGATGAGTACACGTCTAATACTTAAAGCAGTGCTTCTCACCTTCGTTTCCTTTACCACCATACACTCATAGACACCCATTCACAAGTTCTTATGGGCAATGCATCCCCATCCCACATCCCCATCAGTAACCAATTGGTGGGTCATTGATACTATAGGCTGGGGTGCACATGGATGGTTTCAAGTCCAGGTACTTATGTTCTAATTCTGCCACTTTCCTTTTCATGGAGCTAGAGTAGTGTACTGTGGTAATGTGATTGACAACCAGATGATGTCCTTCATATCTCCTCAGTACACTTGGTGTTGATTATTGCTACTCAAGGTGTGATCCAGGCATGTGTAGACCTGGGAGTTTAGATACGCAGAAGAGCAGGCTCCAGTCCAGACCTACTGAATCAGCATTTGCAGTTTAATGAAACCCTCTGCCCCTGTGATTTGTGCTTACACTGGAGTTTGTTAGATGATTCTACATAAGCTCACACACATAAAAGTTGCAGAAAACACTGAGCTTCTGTGTTTTGGGTTATGCAGATTGACAAATAACAACAACAAGCAAACAAACCAAAAAACCCAACAACAACCCAACAACAACACACAAGCAGACTGAATAGATACAACAATTCCCTCTTTGTCAAGTGATGGGAATAAAAATGTGTAAAATGGTTAAATCCAGGTATTTGGCTTATTCTCTTTAGACTTTGGAATTGGTTATTTTTCCATTTCTATAACCTTTCATGTTGAGTTTGGGCTCTGTTCAGACTCACATAGTGAAACTGACTAAAGCTAATCATCCAAACCAGCATTTTAAATTTGCTTCTCCCGGGAGCAGGATTTGGTGGTTTCATCTCAGATGAACCACAGTGTTTGGGAAACAAGCTAGATTCATCCCAAATCAGTAGCAAGGTTAAGGACACAACCAACTGACTAAAAATATATTGTAAATTCAAGATGCCACCTCAACTCTGTGTCAAAAACAAAGTGCTATGCCTGGAACGTCACACTCCATGGAGACGCTGCAGAGCCTGGTGGGTCCAGCTGGAGCCTGGATAGCACTCTCTCATCTCCTGAGCCCTTACTTGGTGGGATGTCCAAGTGGACCCCCCTTGTCCCTTATCTGCTGCTGAGAGTGCTAACCGGGATAAGCCTTGTAGAAGACAATTGTGGTAAACATGTATCAAAAGTCTTCAAAAATGCACATTCTCTGATCTAGCAATTTCATTGCTGCAAATTTATTTAAAAATAATCATAGACCCTGGCCAGGTGGCGCAGTTGGTTAGAGTATCATCCCGATATGTCAAGGTTGTCTGTTAGATCCCCAGTCAGGGCACATACAACAATCAGTCAATGAATGCATAAATACTAGTAAGTGGAATAACAAATTGATGTTTCTCTCTCTCTCTCTCCCCCCATCCCTCTCTCTCTCTCTCTCTCCCTCTCTACCTTCCTCTGTCTCAAAAAAAATCAATAAATAAAAGTAATCATAAGTATGGATTAATAAGTGGAGTGGTATGTGAATTCTATGAAGACACGACTATAGTCAAAAGAGCCCTTCTGCTTGCCCCGCATTGGTACCCCTCCTTCTGCTCTCTGTGACCACCCCCAACCCCCACGCCACTCAAGTCGTCTTCAGAGTACCTGAATCTCTTTTAGTTAATCATTTGATCCCACTTGGGGATCAGTTTCTTCCTTTGGACAATAAGAAGTTTGGGATGAAGGCCGTGTTTCTCAGAATATTGTCTATGGGGACAACCCAAGCCAGAATCATGTCATCTGCTTGTGTGAAAACCAGATTCCTGGGCTGGGATGATCACAGCACCCTGTGAGGAGGGGTTATTTCCTTTTTATGGAGGAGGAGACTACGGCTCAGAGAGACTTTCGTTTTATACTTGGTGAGAGGTAGAGCTGGGATTTGAACCTCCACTCATGGAATTCCAGTGCTTGTTCTATCTCTCTTGGTGCCAAGGAAACAGGTAAACAGGGAGGTGCAGACCCCTGCCTGCCCTTGTGAGCTCACATTCTAGAAGGGAGGATTTTGAAATTTATTGTCATGTGCCCCACATGGTTGTTTAGAGTGGCCTTTTCAATGAAAGTACTTTGTAAATTGTAAATTTACTACCATGGAAATAGTACAAGATCTGGTTTTAGTTGTTTCTTTTCTTTTTTCATTTATAGAAATTGAGATTCTACTCTCCAAATGTTTAATACTCAATAGCCAATGGAAATGTGACATCTCACTCTTTAGCAGGAGTGCCTATTGCTTGGCTTGGCCGGATGCTGCTGCTGTGAACTGGAACAGGACTGACTCGATCTGTAGGCTACATAGGCTACATCTGCTTTAATGGGATGTTCAAGCCTTGCCTCTTATTCTAGGAAAGTCCCTGTTTCATGTCGAATGGTTGTAGGTTTGATACAGCCTTCATTATGTGCTTTTATATCTCCATTATACCTTCTGAATTGTTTCTTGACTGTTGAGGAAAAAAATAAAAATATTTTAAAGCATTAATTACAAAAATGTTTACTGAGCACCTTTTACTAGTATGTGCTTTGCATTGGGCAAATTCAGGGAGCTACCCAGTGAACAAATCCCCCAAGGACCAATGTCCTCATGAATTCAGATCACTCTGTTAGTGGTCCGCTTTCAAATTCTTTCCCCTTCATTTAGTTAAGCTTCACTCTGAAATTTAGTTGAAAGAAAATGCTCAATTAAAGTGACATTTTGTATGTAATTTAACTCATTGGAAGGGCAAGAGTGTGCAACATCCTGTATACTTAAAGTATTACTTCCAAAGAGGAAGACCCACAGCATGTTAACTCCCTATGTTAAAACTGTGAATTATTATTATTATTATTGAAAATAGAGTCACAGAATCTAGTTGCTTTGAAAATCCTGCCATGCTATTTAATGCTCCTTCATTATATTTGATCTTCAATTTTATGGGCTGCTTTGGTTAGTGATGGTAATAGCAGAGAATTAGTGTAGCCTTCAAGGGGATGGAAGGAGGAATGGAAGTGATTAAAAATCAGTTAGCTTTTTCATGTACAGGAAGCAGGAATAGTAAAGAAGCAGCAGTGCATTCTTAAAATGATTAAATAATGGACTAGGGCATTTTGAAGCCTCATTAAAAATCAACAAATTGATCTTAGTGCATCTCATCTCATGTGTCAGCTGGGTTGCCCAGTACTTCAAGGCTCTGGTAAAAATGGGCTCATATGGTAATTTCCACCAAATGGCAATGATCTAACATCTGAAAAGCATATTTCCTTTCTGTTGAGTATAGTGAGGCAAAGACAGAAAAAGGTGGGCCCTTCCTTAGAGTGATTTTCATAAAATGTTAATTTTAATTTATTGATGGCACAAAGTAGAAATCTGCCTGAGTTGCTGTTGCATCTGGGGATTGTAGGGTCACACTGAGAGTATAAATGTCATTGCTGAACACCAGCTATATATACCTACACCTAAATAAATTAGAATCAAAATTCTAGATCTCTATGAACTGTTTGCATTTGCCATAATAGTATGGAAGAAGCAAGATCAAGTCAGGCTCAAGTCAGTGCTGTGCCTTTGTTCCATTTATTCCTGCTCAAGGAACGAGAGTCCTCTGGCTGTTTGTTACATTCGCATCAGCAAATCAAGGAGTCTGCTCCGTATTTCATCTCCATAGGACACCAAGCTTCTCTTGTTGTGCAGGCATCATTATTTCATATGCAAATCGATGATTCAGAGAATGATGGAATTAGGTGGTGTCCTGAAAGATTCTTATTCAAACCCATGCCTTTAAATTTGTTTCCATAGCCCCACTTCCGGCTACTAGCTTGCATGAAGGCATAGAACTGGAATAAGTGGAAGAGAGTCACACTAAGTCTCCTCCCTTTGCTCATCACTCCTCCCCAAAGCATTGATCATATCCTTCCACCCTATTCATTTATTCAACATGCAGCGTACACACACACACACACACACACACACACACACACACACACACAGCATTCTCCACTATTTCTAGTTATTTATTTTTTAAGTGGAGGGACAGTTTGATGATACTTTTGAAGCAATCTCCTAGATATGTCTTTAAAGCATTAAACAATTCCCCAGGATTCCTAATCAATTCATCTATACCTCATATATTAGCAGTAGTTTGTTCAAGTGGCCTGCACTTATGAATCTTTGCAAGGCATCCATTTTAGTTTTTATAGAAATTATGGAATACAGCTGTCATTTTCCACTCTTATTTCATAGGTTTGCATAAAACTTAATTGGTTGTACATGATGAAATAATAAGTGTGATTGGAATTTGTAGTTTGGAGAGCGTAAGCAATAACACACAGGTAGGAGGAGACATGTGCAAGGGTACAGGGGTGGATGTAGTAGCCACAAGTGCCCAGTGTTCCATGGGGATTGGCGTGCATCAGTTTATCTAGTGACTTGGTTAAGAGGCTGCTAAGAGAGCTGTGATAACTTACATTTATAAAGGGTTTATTCGA
>NW_005879227.1:0-7117 GCF_000147115.1 Myotis lucifugus | reverse complement strand
GGAGTTTCCTCACCAGGAGGAAAATGGGACTCCCATTTGAACCAGTGACCCCACTTCTAGGAATATATCCCAAGAAACTAGAAACACCAACCAGAAAGGATATATGCAACCCTATGTTCATAGCAGCACAATTTACCATAGCTAAGATTTGGAAACAGCCTAAGTGCCCATCAGCAGATGAGTGGATTAAAACACTGTGGTACATCTACACAATGGAATACTACGCTGTGGTAAAAAAGAAGGGATTCTTGCCTTTTGCAACAGCATTGGTGGAACTGGAGAGCATTATGCTAAGCGAAATAAGCCAGTCAGAGAATAAATATATGATCTAACTCATTTGTGGAACATAATGAACAACATAAACTGATGAACAAAAACAGATCCAGAGACAGAGAAGCTTCACCCGACCTTCAAGCCTCAGAGGGAATGTAGGGGAGGGTGGGGGTAAAGGGGAGAGATCAACCAAAGGACTTGTATGAATGCATATAAGCCTAACCAATGGACACAGACATTGGGGGGAGGGGGGAGGTCATGAGTGGGGGTTGAGGGGGCAATGGGGTTATAAGGACACATATGTCATACCTTATCAATAAAGGAAAAAAAAGAAGGAATGTAACTAAAAAGAAGTGTGAAAACACTTAGAAATCAAGTTGAAAATGGGAATCAATATAGGAATCTGTTTCAAAACACTTGGAAGTCATAGGTACAGCACTGTAAACACTTTAGTAATGACTTTGAAAACAGAAAGGAATCACTGCTAAAATCAGAACTCTAAGTCACAATCCATATCAAAGCACTTGGAATTTACTGCCAAAGTCTTGAAAACTCTCAATGTAAAAGTTTGAAAACAGAAGAAAAACACTGCTAAAGCTTGGAAACTATGAAGGAATCTGTTTCACACAGGAGAATTCACAGCTATTGTGCTGTAAGCAGTCTAGGAAAGAGTTTGAAAACACTTGGAAATCTCAGCTATAACCAGGATACTGTAGAACAACGTTACAAAAAAATTAAACTCATAGAGGTGTAGACATTGTAGAAAAGAGTTTGAAAACACTGGGAAATCACTAGTAAAAGCAAGACACTGTGTTGGAATCAACAATGGAAATTCACTATTACAGGACTATATACTCTCTAGGAAAGCCATTCAAAACACTTGGACATCACTGCTATAATCTAGAAATTATGTAGAAAACTCTTTCAAAACACTTGGAATTTACTACTACAAAGCTGTACTGGTAAACTCTCCATTAAAAAGTGTGAAAACCCTTGGAAATCACAGCTGAATATGGAAAGCTACATAGGAGTCTGTTTCAAAACCATTGGAACTCACTGCCACAGCCCTATAAACCCTCTAGGAAAGAGTTTGAAAACACTTGAAATTCACTGGTACAGAGCTGTGAATTCCATACAAAAGAGTTTTGAAAACACTTGTAAATCACAACTGTAAATGGGAAACTGTACAGGAATCTCTTTCAAAACATTTGGAATTCATAGGTACAGTGCTGTAAATGCTCTAGTAATAAGTTTGAAAACAGAAGGGAATCACTGTTAAAATCTGCAAACCATATCACAATCTGTATCAAAACACTTGGAATTCACTGTCACAGTCGTGTATTCTCTCAATGTAATAGTTTGAAAACAGAAGTAAAACACTGCTAAAGCTTGGAAACTATGAAGGAATCTGTTCAATAGGGGAATTCACAGCTATTGCGCTATAAACCTTCTAGGAAGGAATTTGAAAACAGTTGGTCGATATGGGGGCTGAGCACCCAGTAGTCACTCAGAGGGTAGCACCTCTCTCAGGAAAGGAGGACACCATTATCGGAGCTACTGGGGACTAGACCAATGGACTGTTCTGCCACCCTCACTGATGCCAACTTGGTGTCCACCAAGTAATCCATGAATTCCTGTATTTGCCAGGTTGTCCAGTGCTTCTAATGGGTAGAGACCTTTTAGTCAAGATGGGAGCAGAGATCACCTTTGCCCCAGATGGCTCAGCACAGTGTTGCCTAGGGGAGGAGACATCTCCAATGATCCTGTCCATAGTAGTGCCCAGGAAGGAAGAATGGAGACTTTATACATCCCAGTCAAAGGACTCACCATTAAAGCCTGAATTAGAGGAAGAATTCCTGCTGGTCTGGGCAGAAGGGAATCCCCTTGGCCTGGCCAAAAACCACATCCCAGTACTAATTGACCTGAAGTCTGGGCACCGCCTGTCAACATCTGCCAAAATCCAATTCCAAGAGATGCACGCCTAAAAATCCAGGCCCACTTAGACCAGCCGCTTCAATGGGGACTTCTTAAGTGGTGTCAGTCTCCATGGAGCACCCCTCTCTTGCCTGTCAAAAAGCCTAGAACTAATGATTACTACCTGGTGCAGGACATGCGGGCTGTTAATGAGACTGTTATAATCCTGCATTCGGCGCTGCTGAATCCCTACACTCTCCTGGGACTCATTACATCAGAGGTGGAATGGTTTACATGTCTATATTTGAAATATGCCTTTTTTCTGCCTTCAATTATTGGCACCCTCTAGTCAGCCCCTGTTTGCCTTTGAGTGGGAAACCCAATTATGGGGGTCAAGGAACAGTTCACCTGGACCTGACTGCCACAAGTGTTCAAGAACTCCCTGACTCTTTTTAGCAGAGCACTAGCATCTGATCTGTTCAAATTTCCAGGAGAGGACTTGGGGTGCGTTCTACTCCAATATGTAGATGATCTTGTACTGGTTAGCTCCACACGAACTCAGTGTTGGGAAGGAACACGAGCCCTTCTGACACTCTTAACCAAAACAGGTTACTGAGTATTCAAGAGAAAGGCACAAATCTCTCAGAGAGAAGTCAAGTACCTAGGTTTCTGAATCACCCAAGGGAAAAGAAGACTAGGGACTGAAAGGAAGCAGGCAGTATGTGCTATTTCAGTCCCCAGCACCTGGCAGCAGATTCAGGAATTCCTGGGAACAGCAGGGTATTGTCGAATTTGGATCCCAGGGTTTTCAAATCTAGCTAAGCCTCTCTATGAAGCTTTAAAAGGAGAGGAGAAGGCACCCATCAACTGGGATCCTGAGCAGGAAAAGTCCTTCACCACCATAAAGGCAAAGCTCACTGTGGCCCTAATACTAGGGCTACCAGATGTGACACGGGACTTTAACCTCTTCATTCACAAAAACAACGGGGTAGCCCTAGGAGTTCTAATTCAGGAGTTTGGACCAATGTAATAGTTTGAAAACAGGCAAAGACTGGTAGCCTATCTTTCCAAGCAGATTGACCCAGTAGCCTCCGGGTGGCCCTTATGTCTCAGGGCCCTTGCAGCCACGGCATTATTGGTCAAAGAAGTGGGTAAGCTTACCCTGGGACAAAACATAAATGTTAAAGTACCTCATGCTGGTCTCACCCTAATGGCAAGC
The DNA here is from genome assembly GCF_000147115.1 of Myotis lucifugus. Classification (NCBI taxonomy): domain Eukaryota; kingdom Metazoa; phylum Chordata; class Mammalia; order Chiroptera; family Vespertilionidae; genus Myotis; species Myotis lucifugus. The sequence goes on along the minus strand of NW_005879227.1, from coordinate 3,711 downwards.
TAGGGGGCAGCACTCGCTAACTCATGCTCCAATGACTGAATACCAAGAGCTTCTATGTGAAAATCTGTGGGTAAGATTAGAAGCAGTGAGAACTCTTTTTTTAAAAAAATATATTTTATTGATTTTTTACAGAGAGGAAGGGAGAGGGATAGAGAGTCAGAAACATCAATGAGAGAGAAACATCGATCAGCTGCCTCCTGCACACTCCCTACTGGGGATGTGCCTGCAACCAAGGTACATGCCCTTGACCGGAATCGAACCTGGGACCATTGAGTCTGCAGGCCAACGCTCTATCCACTGAGCCAAACAGGCTAGGGCAGCAGTGAGAACTCTTAATCCTGCCACCTTCTTACCCATCTCTGAGGGAGCCCCTGAGCATGATTGCCTAGAACAGCCGTGGGCAAACTACGGCCCGCGGGCTGGATCCGGCCCGTTTGAAATGAATAAAACTAAAAAAAAAAAAGACCGTACCCTTTTATGTAATGATGTTTACTTTGAATTTATATTAGTTCACACAAACACTCCATCCATTGCTTTTGTTCCAGCCCTCCGGTCCAGTTTAAGAACCCATCGTGGCCCTCGAGTCAAAAAGTTTGCCCACCCCTGGCCTAGAAGTTGTAGAGGAGGTTTACGCCAGCTGGCCAGATCTAACAGACAGGCCTCTGCAGAATCCTGACCTGATAGTTTACACAGATGAAAGAAGCTTTCTAGATGAAGGGAAAAGATGAGCCGGGTATGCAGTAGTATCAGACTTTGAGACAATAGAGGCACAGGCTCTGCCCAAAGGAGGGTCAGCGCAGAGGGCAGAACTTTGGGCCCTGGTCAGAGCCTTAGAACTTAGCAAGGAAAAGCATGCTAATATTTACACTGACTTATGCTATGCCTTTGCCACCCTGCATATCCATGGGGCTATATACAAGGAAAGAGGACTTCTGACCTCTGGAGGGAAATAAATAAAAATAAAAAAAACACAGAATGAAATCCTAAAATTACTAGAAGTGGTCTTGGAGCCCAAGGAAGTAGCCATCATCACTGTAAAGGTCATCAGAAAGGAAAGGACTCAGTGTCAGAAGGAAACCATTGTGTAGATGCAGCAGCCAAGCTGGCTGCTAAAGAACAAGTAGCACCGTCACAGATCATGTTGGCCCCTGAATTACCTGAACTTCTGAAATACACTCCTCAGGAAAAGGAATGGGCACAGAAAGAAGGGGGTAAGAGGATGAAGGAAGGTTGGTGGACACTCCCAGATCATAGGGTCTATGTCTAAGAACAGTTAGCTCATGAACAGTTAACAGAAGCATGAAGTTACTCATTTAGGGAAGACTGCCATAGAGGCTTTGTTAAGCAGATACTATTTAATTGCCCGTCTTTCCACCTTATGTGCCTCAATCTCTCAGTACTGCCTTCTCTATGCACCAAACAATGCCAAACAGGGTCCTGTAGGACCGATGGGAGTACAGTACTGCAGGCAAGCTCCCTTTGAGGACTTAGAGGTAGATTTTACAGAAATAGGGCCTAGTAGAGGGAACAAATATCTCCTAGTCTTTATCTGCACTTTTTCAGGCTGTGTCGAGGCATATTCTACTCACACAGAGAAGACAAGAGAAGTCACTAAGGCATTGTCTAAGGACTTAATTCCACGATATGGAATGCCTTTAACAATAGGATCATATAATGGCCCAGCCTTTGTAGCTGAAGTAGTACAGCTGGTAGCTAAGGCCTTAGGAATTAGGTGGAACTTACATATAGCTTATAGGCCCCAGAGCTCAGGGAAAGTAGTGCACATGAACCAGACTCTCAAGCAGGCTATGGCTAAGCTATGTCAAGAGACAACCTTACCCTTGACAGATATCTTGCCTCTTGTACTCCTGTGGGTATGCTGTGCCCTGAGGAAGGCCAGGATAAGTTTCTCTCCCTTTGAAATTCTATATGGAAGACCCCGTCCCTTAATTCAACCAAAGGGAGATTTGGGGGAAATAGAAAACTTAGAAATTCAGAAGCAATTACAAAGACTTGGGACAACTATCTTTGAAGTCCACAGATGGGTTACTGCCCATTTCTTTAGGAATGGCTGTGCACCCTCATAAGCCTGGAGACTAGGTTTGGGTAAAGGATTGGAAAAAAGAGCCCCTTAAGCCAACTTGGAAGGGACCCTATCCAGTCATACTAACCACCCCTACAGCTCTCAGGGTTGCAGGACTGAACACCTGGATCCACCACTCCGGAGTGAAAGCAGTCCACCAGCGGAGTGATGCCCAGCCTGAGTGGAAGGTGACCTCTGACCAGAAACACCCCATACATATCACCCTCAAGAAGATGGTGGACTTGGCTGATCGACCTGTTCCAAGGAATTTAGATAACACCCTGCTGAATTCTTCCTTACATTAACATTTCTTTCTTATCTATCCTTAAAAGTAATATGCTCTGGTATTTCTGGATAATCATTGTTTTTATCTTTCTAATGTCTTTTGATGAGTGTCGCCAGAACCCTAGACTAGTACCAGGAGGAGAACTCTTCTTCCCCTGCTGGGACACATGAACACTATAAATTACTACCTCCTCCACAGTAAAGGAATTTATTGCTGTCCCCAACCAAGATGAGGCTGGTTCTTTTACTGTTACTAAACTCTCTTATTCTTGACCACTCTCAAGTCTACACTCTGCCTCTCAAGGATCTTCTAAGTTCTCACTCTCTCTCACAAAGCCTCAACTTAACTCATCGCCTCCTCAACCTGACCAACACTGGGCTGGCTAAAGACTGCTGGCTCTGCCTTCTCCTCTCATCTATGAGTTACATGGCAGCCCCCACCTCCCTGCACACATGGTCTGATTCTAGCCTGTCCTTCCATTATAAGGTACACAGAGGACCTCCATTCCAACTTATGTGCCTCGATGAACTCTATGACTTCCAAATCACAGAGATGACAAAAAGAACACTTACAGACAGGGCCATTCAGTTGCTCCAAACTTATTTAAATGATATAACACCACACCGATCCAACAAGGTTCCTATCCTTGGACCAGTAACCACTAACTCTGCCTTAGTATTTCAGTCACCCCTTTGCATCAGAAGAGAACTCCCTGAAAAAAATGTTTTGGGTCATCTTGATCAACACCTCTGCAAATTTACTCTCGACCTTAAAACTGCTTCTAATTGGGCTAACTACGTTGTCACCCAAACAGCTCCCTTTTGGAACCCTGTTAGATTTTCAACAGGGCCCACCATCTCAGCAGTCTTCCCAACCACTGACACCTCTCAGTTCTGTTCAAGCAGACCCCACAGCTACTCAAGGTTTCAGCCATGGCAGGATTGCACATTGAACTGACAGGCCTCATGCCATTGCCTTCCTTCCCACAGGCTCACACACTCTAAATTCTGGGTCAAGACTGACAGGAAATTTATTTTCTTTGAAAACTCTACCTCTCGGGCTACAACAAATAATCCCCAAGGCCCCTTGCAGCCCCTTACAGGGGCAATGTTGATAGGAACTCTCTCTGTCTGGGAACGGCAGAACGGCAAGCTCACACACATCTTTACTATTGAGAATACCTTTTGTCTGGAGACACAGGGAATTTTCTTCCTCTGTGGCACCAATACCTTTCTCTGTCTACCTGCCAACTAGACTGGGACCTGTGCTCTGGTTTACCTAGCCCCCGAAATAGACATGGCCCCTAACAATCAGTCTTTTAAGGTTCCATTCTCTGCCTATG
>NW_005879226.1:0-7118 GCF_000147115.1 Myotis lucifugus | reverse complement strand
TCAATGGCCTGGACCTCCCTCTTTGGGGCAATCGTGGAGCACCCCCCCACCCCTGATTGATCACCCTGTCGGCTGGTGGCCTGGGCCTCCCTCTGTGGGGCAATCATGGGGTGACGACCGGGCCCCAACCAATTGCATCGACCCACCTTGGCTGGCCTGGCACCAGTCAGTGGGTATCATAGTGTGGTTCCAGATGGTCGTCTGGATGGTCGTCCTGCTGTTGGGCCGTTCAGTCGATTTACATATTACACTTTTATTATATAGGATTATATACCTATGTATACATAATGGGATATTATTCAGCCATGAGAAAGCAGGATATCCTGACATTTGCAACTCATGCTTGGACCTTGAGGATATTATGCTAAGTGAGCTAAGTCAGAGAAAGACAAATACTGCCCTGACTGGTTTGGCTCAGTGGATAGAGCGTCGGCCTGCGGACTCAAGGGTCCCAGGTTCGATTCCAGTCAAGGGCATGTACCTTGGTTGCAGGCACATACCCAGTGCGGGGTATGCAGGAAGCAACTGATTGATGTTTCTCTCTCATCGATGTTTCTTTATCCCTCTCCCTTCCTTTCTGTAAAAAATCAATAAAATATATTTAAAAAAAGACAAATACTGTATGATCTCACTTATATGTAGAATCTAAAACAAAACAAACTCACTGATACAGAGAAAAGATTGCTGGTTGCCAGAGGGGTAGGGATGGTGGGGATGGTCAAAAGGTACAAACTTCCACTTAAAAATAACTCCAAAAATAACAACAAAAACAATAATAATATAATGTTGATCATCATTAGCCATTAGGAAAATACAGTTAAGCTCAAGATCAAATACTACTACATGCCTATTGGAATGGTTAATGTAAAATGTAACGACAACACCAAGTGCTGGGAAGGATGAAGGGCAATGAAATCTCACATGTGTGGCCCTAACCGGTTTGTCTCAGTGGATAGAGCGTCAGCCTGCGGACTCAAGGGTCCCAGGTTCGATTCCAGTCAAGGGCATGTACCTTGGTTGCAGGCACATCCCCAGTGGGAGGTGTGTGGGAGGCAGCTGATTGATGTTTCTATCTCTCTATCCCTCTCCCTTCCTCTCTGTAAAAAATCAATAAAATATATATATTTTTAAAAATCTCACATATGTGGCTAGAATGGCCAAAGTAGAAGACACTGAACATACCAAGTGCTGGAGAGGATGTTGAGCAACTCAGACTTCACACATTGCTGGGAAGAATGTAAAATAGTACAGCCATTCTGGAAGAGTTTGGTAATTTCTTATAAAGCTAAATACTTTAACTTAACAAATATCCCAATAATCATTAGCTGTATATGTATTATAGAGGAATAGACGTTTACATTCACACAAAACACTGTACGCAGACTTCATAGCATCATTATGATTTATAACAGCTGAAACCAGGAAACAATACAAATCTTTCACAAGTTTGAATGGCTAAACAAACTGGTATATCCAGTGTAAGTAGGTACTCACTAATAGAAAGAAACTATTCTCAACTCAATTAAGAGCAATTTGCCAAGTGACAAAAACACAAAATGCTTACATGATCCCCATTAGTAAAACATTATAAATTTGTATAAATAAATACAATTGATTTATATAAAACGTATAAAATCCAATTATAAAAATGATTCCTATAACATTCATGAAATAACAAAATTAAACTGATGGAAAACAGGTCAAGTGTTTGCCAGAGGTAGGTTTAGATAGAGGATATGAGCCTAAAAAACAGCACGGGGAAGTCTGTGGATTAAGCAATTTTCCATCATGGTTGTGGCTATGTGGCTCTATATAAGGTAATAAAGCTTAGAATTACAAACTTAAAAAAAAATACACGTAAAGTCTAATAGAATCCAAATAAAGTTAAGAGTTTCATTAACAGTATACTACCAATGTCATTTTTCTGGATTCAATAAAAAATGGTTTTATCAGATATTTTGACTGGGAGTAGCTGGGTAAAGAATACTAGGAAAGTCTATGGACTGTTTTGCAATTTCTTGTAAGTTAAAATAATTTCATATTAAACATTTTATAAAAATAACTTTGAAGGTGGTTTTATAAAATATTTGGCCATACTTATAAACTTGATTGGGTAAGTATAAATATGTTATATTTATAAATTTAAAATGTTTTCTTTTAAACTATTTCTGTATGATAAATTCACAGTTAAATTTCGAGCCAAAGAAAGGTGAGAGCTAATCGTATGAGGTCATAGAACACTCCTATGTTGCATTTAACAGTAAGAATTAATCAGGAGTGAGGAAAGCACACTAGTTTTTATCAGGTGAATTATCTAATGTAAAATGAAATGAAGTTAGACTTATAACAGAGGACACTCAGCCCAGCTGATGTTGCTCAGTGGTTGAGTGTTGAACTATGAACCAGGTCATGGTTCGATTCCCATTGTTGTGCCGTCTCGATTCCAGATAGGGGGCGTGCAGGAGGCAGCTGATCAATGATTCTCTCTCATCATTGATGTTTCTCTCTCTCTCTCTCCCTGTCCCTTCCTCTCTGAAATCAATGAAAAAAATATTTAAAAGAAACGGAGCATGCTGAAGTTTGAGGACCATTGGTACAGATTCAAAATAGAAACCACCACCACCAGTGGTGTAGCACAGTTTGGTCTTTAAAAAACAAAAACAAAAACCCACTCAAACATTATCCCTTTTCATGGAACTTCTTTCCTTTGTAGGTTCTCTGATATTTGACTAAAAGTGCGCTAAATTTAGCATGTTCATAAAGCCTTAACTCCTATATGATTTTCAAACAATGGGTTAGAATGCATCAGTGAAATTGTCAAATATAATGCAGTTCTCTTAAAGTTTGTCTCCAGTGTGAACTGTGACTCTCACTGAGGTCTTCTTTCTGGGTAGAGGCTTTCCCATGGTTACCACATTTCTTTGTTTTTTATCGTTTGTCTGTTTTTCATACTTCTACGAACAAGGAACACACCGATGATCTATGACAATCCCTGATAATAAAGTCTACCTTCCCACTGAAAGCTTTCCTCGTCTCTCTATACACAGAATTTGTCTCAATATGCACTTTTCATACGTATATTAAAGCCAGAAAGTTTTGTTGAGGCATATAACGAAGCTGGAAAGGCATCTTCACATTGGACGTATCAGAGTTTTTCCAACATGTTTTCACTGACAGAAAATGTGAGGTAAGGATCACTCAAGGCACTACCACAGTCACTGCCCTCACCAAGCTAATCTCCCGGGTAAATTCCTTAATCTCCTCAGGGCACATGGTTGACAACAGGCATTGCCATGTTTGCATTCTGATCTGCTAGAAACACTGATGTTTAATGAGGTCCCGGTTGTCCCAGAAGGCATTCCACAGAAATTGCATTAATAGGTGTGTTGTTCCGCATGACTTCACTCACAGGTAGTGACCGTAACTCTCCATTCAAAGAATTTTCAGCTTGAGTGAATCTACCCATCTCTCGGGTGTGCGTTTTCTGATGTTTAACAAGGTGTGACAATTGGGAGAAGGCTTTCTCACAGATGCTGCACTCGTAGGGTCTCTCTCCTGTGTGAGTTCTTTGGTGGACGTTGAGGACGGACTTTGTGGCAAAGGCTTTCCCACACGCCTTGCACTCGTAAGGTTTCTCTCCGGTGTGACTTCTCTGATGGGTGATGAGACCATACTTGTGAGAATATTGTTTTCCACACTCGCCACATACAAAGGGTGTCTTTCCCGTATGACATCGCTCATGTTGTCTGAGGCTTATCTTCTGGCTGAAGGCCTTCCCACACTCACTGCATTCATAGGGTTTTTCTCCTGTGTGAGTTCGCTGATGGATGATGAGGGTGCACTTGGTGGTGAAGCCTTTTCCACATTCCTCGCATATGTACAATTTCTCTCCCGTGTGAGTTCGCTGGTGTATAGTGAGCTTGCGCTTCACGGCGAAGCCTTTCCCACACTCGCTGCACACGTAAGATTTTTCCCCCGTGTGCGATCTTTGATGGACAATGAGATTACTCTTCACAGTGAAGTCTCTTCCACATTCATCGCATACGTAGGGTTTCTCTCCAGTGTGTGTGCGCTGATGCACAACAAGATAGTGCTGCATGGTGAAGCCTTTCCCACACTCGCTGCACACGTAGGGCTTCTCCCCTGTGTGAGTTCGCTGGTGCACAATTAGATTGCTCTTCACGGTGAAGCCTTTCCCACACTCGCTGCAAACGTAAGGCTTCTCTCCACGATGCGTTCGCTGATGTGCCATCAGGTAGCGCTTCATGGTGAACCCTTTCCCGCAGTCACTGCATATGTAGGATTTCTCTCCTGGATGGGTTTGCTGATGTCCGGTGAGACCAGCGTTCACAGGAGAGCCCTTTCTGTATTCGTTGGTGATAGAGAGTCTGTCTCTTGTTTGAGTTTTCTGATGTTGAGTGAGAATGACATTTCTGGAGGATTTCCGTGAATCACACCCATGGCTTTTCTCCCCTGTATGAATGCCCCCATGGTGAATGAGCTGAGATGTCCTGATGCAGGCTTTCTCACCCTGGATGCATGCTTGGGATTTCTCTAGTTTATGAGTCTTCTGATGCTTAGAGACTTGTAATTCAGTGCTGATGTGTTTTTCACTTTTAGGGATTTCCGTTCCAGTGTACAACTGTTCATGATTATCACGTAGAAAGGATTTCTCATCTCCATTAAACTCAACGGGGTTCTTTACTTCATATCTTTGCTTCTGGTTAATTAAACTTGATTTCAAAGCGTTCCTCCATAATTCCAACATATGATTACGCATTATGGCTATATTGGTTCTGCTCAGATGAAAAGTATTTCTAAGTGCATTCCTTTCATGGCATTGTTGGATGCTCTTCAGAACTATTTGGTTGTGAGAGTGCTCTTGCAGACAACTGTCAACTTTCCTGATTCCTAATAGAGAGAGAATAACAAATTTCTTAGAATAAAAGTGCTTAGCCCTGGCCAGTGCTTCTCAGTGGTTAGATTCAGCCTGTGCACCGAAGGGTTGTAGGTTCGATTCCCAGTCAAGGGCTGGTACCTGGGTTGCAGGTTCAATCCCCAGCCCCAGTCGGGGTGCATGTGGGAGGCAACCAATCTATGTGTCTGTCTCACATTGATGTCTTTCTCTCTCTCTCTCTCTCTCTCTCTCCTTCCCTTCCTCCACTCTCTATAAATCATGGAAAAAATATCCTCGGGTGAGCATTAACAAAAACAAACAAACAAAAGAATAAAAGTGCTTAAAAGATGATGTGGTGGGGACTGGCTCTTCATTGTCGACCATCCTGTCCCATAAAGATGTTAAGGTGAAGTATCAGATCCAAGAAGAAAAAAGGAGTATGTTTAAAGCAAAACAACCACAAAGAGAAAGAGTTCTTATCTCGGGAGATCCCTATGTGGAGGAGCTATTTAGCTATCCTCAGACACCCTCAGAGCTGTGAGCCCTTCTCTTTTTATTCTCTCTTTTAAAAAAAATATATTTTTATTGATTTCAGAGAGGAAGGGAGAGGGAGAGAGATAGAAACATCAATGATGAGAGAGAATCATTGATTGGCTGCCTCCTACACGCTCCACACTGAGAATCAAGCCCGCAACCTGGGCATATGCCCTGACAAGGAATTGAACCATGACCTCCTTGTTCATAGGTCGACACTCAACCACTGAGCCATGCTGGCTGGGCAAGCCCTTCTCCTACAGTGGTTCTCAACCTTCCTAATGCCACAACCCTTTAATACAGTTCCTCATGTTGTGGTAACCCCAACCATAAAATTAATATCGTTGCTACTTCATAACTGTAATTTTGCTACTGTTATGAATCGTAATGTAAATATCTGATATGCAGGATGTATTTTCATTGTTCGTGACCCACAGGTTGAGAACCACTGGACTAGAATATGACTTCCAGGGCCACTCCCTAGCCTAGCTGGTTCTCACTCACTCACCTGGACAGCTTCCAGTATAGATTTCATCCTCTATTCGTGGTTCTTTTCCATGTTCCAACTTGGACAGAGCATCTGGTTTGGCAGTGTGATACCCTGATCAGGAGAAATGACACAAGACATAGATACAGTGACTTGGATACGGCATAGTATGTGAAGATGGGAAATATTACAATTTCTCATATGCAAAGTAAAAGTTCTCTTTCAGGATAGAGGAGATTATACCCCTTTGTTTGGGGCCAGAGGGGAGATTGGAAATCTGCTGACTCTTCAGAGGACCACAGTGACTACAAAGCTTTTCATCAAGTACCAGAGCAGTGGTTCTCAACCTTCCTGATGCTGCGACCCTTTAATACAGTTCCTCATGTTGTGGTGACCGCCAACCATAAAATTATTTTCGTTGCTACTTCATCACTGTAATGTTGCTACTATTATGCATCGTCATGTAAATATCTGATATGCAGGATGTATTTTCATTGTGACAAATTGAACATAATTAAAACATAGTGATTAATAACAAAAACAATATGTAATTATATATGTGTTTTCCGATGGTCTTTTTTTTTTTTTTTTTAATATATTTTATTGATTTTTTACAGAGAGGAAGGGAGAGAGATAGAGAGTTAGAAACATCGATGAGAGAGAAACATCGATCAGCTGCCTCCTGCACATCTCCTACTGGGGATGTGCCCGCAACCCAGGTACGTGCCCTTGACCGGAATCGAACCTGGGACCCTTCAGTCCGCAGGCCGACGCTCTATCCACTGAGCCAAACCGGTTTCGGCCCGATGGTCTTAGGCGGCCCCTGTGAAAGGGTCGTTCGACTCCCAAAGGGGTCGCGACCCACAGGTTGAGAACCGCTGGACTAGAGTAAAGGCCAGTGACCGGGCACCTCTACGTCACGTAGGGAGCTGTGCTTACCCAGTGAGACCAGGTTGTTGTAGTTCTCCAGCATCACGTCCCGATACAGTTCTTTCTGCGCAGGGTCCAGCAGCTGCCACTCCTCCCAACTGAACTCCACAGCCACATCCTCCAGTGTCAGCAATTCCTGTAATAACACGGTCCTGTTTACTGTGGTGTCAACTCTCTTTACTAACATGGAAAATGCATGAGGACAGCTGTTCTAGTTTCTACCACATAGCCTGCATCTATATACTTTCTCAAATATATTTTAGTAAAAAC
>NW_005879225.1:0-7119 GCF_000147115.1 Myotis lucifugus | reverse complement strand
ACCCTTATGGGGCAGGATTTGCTTCAGCTGGTCTTTGGTGCTCACTGAGTCTGCCCCTTGAGTGTGTCTCTTATGGATGTGAAGAGTTGTAAACCAGTATGGTCTCACTCTGACCACTGGGTACACTGGCTCTTGGGTCTCTAAGGAGGTGCAAGGTCAGTCAGTGTCTGGCTCCACCCAGCAGGAGCTACAGAGAGATCTGCAGATTCCTCCCTTTTTATGGGGTTTGGAAGTGCCCAGATGAGGCCCAGCTTGAAGCAAGGCCGGCTGGGCCTTGGGCCTTCTTTTGGAAGCTCTGTGGCTCTCTGACCCAGCTGCAGTTTGACAGGTTTTAGGCAAAAGGACAGGCAATTCATATGCAAAAGACAATGCAAACAGCTTGGGTGGGGTTGTAAACTGGGTGGGGTGGGGTCTCTGGAAATCACCAGGGTGGAGCAAGCAGCAATGACTGCCAGTCAGCCCTGAACTGGAGAAGTCCCGGGTTCTCTGCGTCCCACGCCCCTGTGCAGGAACAATGATCACTGCGAGCCCCTCTAAAAGATAGCCTCCCTCGCGTTCCTGTCCCAATGCCAGACAGTCCAGTTTCTCCCCATATGTGCCTGGGTCCTCCAGAGTCTCGCCCAGAACTGGAGTTCAGAGCAAGTGAGAGCTTGTATCTCCCTCCCGATTAAAAGAGCAGCACATCCAGGTGCCAGCACTTTCTGTGCCTCTGCACCTCCTACCAGTCTCATTGCACCTTCTTCACCTCTCTAGTTGTGGAACTTCCACTCAGCCAGCCTTCCCACGGTTCTGGGTGGTAGTTGTTCTGCCGTTTAGTTGTGGTATTGATGTGGTTGTGAGAGGCAGCAAGTACAGGTGCTTTACCTATGCCGCCATCTTGGTTCTATCCTAGAATTATCTACTTCTTATAGGGAAGCTTTTATCTTTAGCATTATAATAAAAATTTATTTAAATGAAAGACATGAATACCCTCTTTTAACCAGCATTTTTTTCTTTTAGCTAAACATTGATAGAAAAGTTAAATTTTTCTAAAATTACAGTATACTTTTACACCACACTAAAAGAATACAAATAGATAAATTCATAGATTTAATTTAAATAGATCTATTAAAATTCTGCCTCATCGCTTCCTTTTTTAAAGCTGCATTTCAGTAAAGCAGAGTAATTGTGACAGATATTGCAAAAGCCCTGAGTATGAAAGACATGAATTCAAGTCCTGGCTCTAGTATGCCTTTGCTAGGTAAGCATGGAAAAGTTACCAAAAATCTTAGTGACCATTTCTGGTACTAAACCTTAACCACGGTTTCAGTGAAGGGGGAGTTTCCCTGAGCACACCTTTGCCCTCTTCCTCCATTGTTCCTCTGTGGGTAACTTTCACCCTCAACTCAGCTCCGTCAGTTTCTCTATCGAGATCAAACTGCCTGCAAGTGGCAAAGCTGCTACTTCTCCTCCATGCAGACAGGCGAAGGGTTCCCATAATTCTAGGGTGCAGTATTAGCAAATTCACTTGGCTAACAGACCTAAAGCCAAGTACTGCAAACTGGCCTCCATCATTTTTTTTTTAAAAAAGGTCAGATATTGGCCTTCATCCTTATATTTTGTTTTATTTCTCCATTTATGAACCCAAGAAAGAAAGAGGAGGGTTAATATTTGCAGGTCCTCTTGAATATTCACTTTTGTCTTTTTTTGTTTGTTGATCACCTAGTGCTTACCAGCCATTTCCATGGATGTGTTTCAGAGACTTGCTTCATCTCCCATCTACCCTTGCAGACACACACATTTAGCTTTATTTTTAAAATGTGGAAATGAGGCTTATGTATTCTCAGGCTTGGGAAGAGCCAGAAACTTTTTGAAAATAACCAATCAGCTTCCCAAACTTTTGCAGGCTTACATTGGGGACCACCACCAGCCAACTATCTTTTTCCCAGGTTAGACTGACAGGCCTCTAGAGTCCAGCATCTCCCCCTGCGCCATTCTGACTTCTACAGCATGTTCTTATCTCCCTCTGCTTCCCTGACTATCCAATACAGGAAGGGGGAAGGGAGGGGTGTTAATCCCCTTGGAGGGACAATGCTGTGATTTCTTAGGATGTGAAGTTGTGGCTTCCTGGTGAAGCAAACAGGCCTAATGTCTGAACTCCCCTTTGCTTCCTCCCCTTCATTAATACCTAGCTAACTATGGTAACTGAAAGGGCGAGGGCTAGGCCCTCCACCTTGCCCCAGGGTAAGGGCTAGGCCCTCCATCTTGCCCCAGGGTAAGGGCTACGCCCTCCACCTTGCCCCAGGGTAAGGGCTACGCCCTCCATCTTGCCCCAGGGTAAGGGCTACGCCCTCCATCTTGCCCCAGGGTAAGTGCTCCATCTTACCTTGGCCACGTGCTTGGCAAGGAGCTTCTTCCCGGAAGTCTAAGCCTCTGCTAGCCACACCCAGGAACAAGACACCGACTTGTGCCTGGCCAATTGGCAGAGCACAGTCCTTTCTCCTCCCCTTACTCCAACTCCCCCTATATAACCCGTCTCCACACAGAGTTATCTCTCTCTGCTTCCTGCTGCTGTGTCGGCAAGGTGGGGGAGCCGAGCTAGCTCGAATAAAGACTCTTATGCTTTTGCATCGGACATGGCTGGCTCCCTGATGTGGTTTCTTGGGGATCCTGAAATCTGGGCATAACATTTGGGGGCTCGTCCGGGATCCCCAAAACCATTGTGGGACCCCCCCCCAATCCGTAGAGTCTGACTGGCCGCGGTAAGTGTCTGTGTGTTGTGTATTCTGTTCTGTGTGATATATGTTATCTCTAAGGGACTTTTCCTGTATCTGGAGGAATGGCTTCTAGATGGTACTCACCGTCAAAACTCGGACTGGCTAAGGGTTCGAATCTGGCCTATCTTTTAAAAAAGGTAGAAGAGAAGCATTCCTAGGCAGTTTTCTACTGCCTCTGTTCAGGGACTTGTTCTGTATCTGTTCTGTGTGAGCTCACTTCTGAAATCTGTAATCGCCTGCAATGATCTAAGTGGACGCACAGGGGGATCAAGGGCGGGAGGAGTCGGGGGACACCTCGACCCTCCATCTGGAGGGGTGTAGTTTTGCTTCCACGGAGTCGGAAGGTTTGTAGGAACCCCCTCAATCTGAGACGAGGCGGGTCGCTCCTGCCGGTTTGGCGTAAGGCCATCGTCTAGTTGCTTCCATGGAGTTGGAAGGCTGTTCTTTGGGGCCCTCTGTTTGTCTGTGTCTGTGTTTTTCTGTTTTCTGTGGACTTACTGGACGGATATTATGGGACGGACTCAGACTGCTCCTTTGGGTATTGTGATTGATCATTTCAAGGAGATTGGGGGAGGCTGTAGAGCTCCCTCAGGAGTTGGGAAGTTGTTATTGTTTAAACTCTGAGTGAATGTCTGGTGAAAGTGTGTGAGTGTGGAGGGAGGGGGCCTGACCTCTCCCCTCCTTTGTGTGGCTCCACAACTTCGGTCAGGTGGGCATCTGAGTGAGGATCTGTGAAAACAGGTCACCCCCTCCCCAAGTAAATGCGTCTGGGATTTCTGTGCATGTGTAGAGAGAAAAGCTGTCTTAAAACTAATGCGCGCACTGTCCGATTTTGGATAGAGTTTTGAGCTAGAGTCTCTTTGCAGATGTGCAGGATGGAGCCCAAGACTGATCATTTACCCAAAGAAAAAAAAGGATGCTAGCTAGATTCTAGACTGATTGAGAAATGCTGAATATTTTTACTTGCCAGCTAAAAGTTTAAGGTTCGGATTGAATTGGGAATATTTGTGTAATTCTGGTAACTAAATGCCTTTGCTTATTGGTCCTGATTTGCAAAAAAAAGTGTAGACAGCCACCATTTTGGGCTGCATGACTTGGCAGCCGCCATGTCAGCCACATGACTTGCCGCTCCCCTGGGGGCCGCCATCTTGAAACAGCAAAGGCCCCTCCCTCTGATTTAGTCAAGGGTGGAGCTTTAAGGGGGAGTTTTATGGGGCAGGAAGTGTGCTTGCCTCTCAGATTTATTTAATATGTCAAAGTCTTTAAAAGGGACTAATAGCAGTAATCCAATTTCTAAAGTAAAGTACGATTATTTCAGGTAGAAACTGGTTTCATACTGGGCTTAGAGGGCACATTTTTCCTTTGCCTGGGAGGGACAGCACAGCTGTCCCAGGATCGGAGGGCTCCAGTTAACTTATCAACTCAGTGTTCTGGAGACCCAAGACTTTAATTTAGATAACATGCCTAAGTTTAACCCAGGTTACCCAAGGGCTCTAGATAATATGTTAATCAAACTAGGTTATCTGTTGGTATTTTGTGCTGTAAATGTGGCATGCGCCTGTGTAAAAGTGTTTTTGTTTATTTCTGTTTTGTTTTGTTTTCTCCTGTGGTGATTCAAAGTTTTTAATGGGAAATGTTATCTGTCTTTATTGAAAATTGTTTAGCTAGTGAAATTTCTGTTTGTGTCTAAAAAAAAAAAAAAAAAAAAAAAAAAAAAAAAAACCATAGGCTTGATTTCTTTGAGGCTGAGTGCTCTGACTGATAGCAAAGTACCCTGAGCGGCCGCTGGGATCTTTCCCTAAGGGCGCTTGCTCTCTGTCAGAGGTGGAATCGGCCCGCCTAACTAGTAAACATCTCTGTCTATTTGTTTGCTGGGAACTTTGATTTGCTATGTGATATTCTGTGCTGGGTTGGAATTTTGGAATTCAGGGATAGATTTAAAAGGCATTTGTGGCTTTTCTAGTCTGATTGGGACATTTAAGGATGGGGCTCACAGTTCCTCAAGGCAAAGATTGAATGGCCCTTCCCCCTGCCTGTGCTAAATTAGATAATACAGGCCAGTACTGATTAAAAAAAAATGGGCCTTGGAATCTGTAAAGATAGGCGGGAATGAAGCTGGTCAAATGTACTGAAAGGGTTTGGTCTAGCAAAGGAGGGGCTGATACCCCCTCCTAGCGCACTCCCTTGAAAGAGGCCTGGTTGCTGCTCTGCCACAAAGGGAACTGGTAGAAACAAACCATGGAAACTGGCGGGGACTGGGTGGCTCTCCTATCATGTTTAGCAGGCCACCCCCTATCATTCCTAACCTTAAAGCTGACTTTCTTGCTGCAAGAATTGTCTCTTTCCTTGAGAGGGCTCCAGAGGGCGCACCAGGACATTTGGCTGCGCCTCGGCGCCACCCAGGAGACTGGCCCAACCCCAACTCCTCATCAGCACAGACCAGGAGATTGGGTCTACGTCAAAAGGCACCACCTGGAGACCCTGGAGCCACGTTGGAAGGGTCCCTACACCGTGGTGCTGACGACCCCCACCGCTCTCAAGGTAGATGGCGTCGCGACCTGGGTCCATCACACTCACGTCCGGTCAGCGGACCCATCCATGATCTGGAAGACTTCATCACCAAATGGAGCGTCAATCGAGATCAACGCAACCCGCTCAAGCTCAAGCTACGGCGTGCTCGAACTGCCCGATGCTGGTAACATTGAATAGACTTAGATAATGCCTGCATCTTCATGGACATGGCTCCAAAAAGACAAGGACAATTCATAGGAAGATCAGGAATAGACTTTAGTATCACATGTTTAGAAGCGGAAGATTTGGCTGCCTGAAGCGGCCATGATGCCAATATTATGTTTCATTGTATTGATATGTTATATTGACCTTTGATTCTTTTGCAGGTTTGAATGTATGTTGACTGTCCTGGAAGGGAACTATGTGGGGTGACCCCCAAAAGTAAAGGATGGCTAGCTGCCAAGAGGACAGGTGCCCAAATGGGCAAGAACGGTGCCCATCAGGTTTTGGTCTCTGTTGAAAGACAGCTAACAGTTGGCAGCCTGTAATACTGTTTTGCAGGCCTGAGTCACCATGCCCATGTCAGGGGTAGTAAGCTGAAAAAAGCCTGTTTAAAATAGAAGGTCTGAGGCATGGTTATGCATAGAAAGAAAATTTAATGCCAACAATTAATGTTTTGTTAAAAGGAATTGGCAAGGAAAGTCAGAAAATCTTAGAGTAGATCAGTATGTCTTTTTTCTTATGTAATTCCTCCGAAATTTGGCAATGCTAACATGGCAATACATTTCTTTGCATAAATTCAATAAGACTGGTTCCTAATAGTGGTTTTATTAATGGAAAACTTTGACTGGAGTATCATGTTTTAAAGAGCCCTGTCTGAGCTCTAAAGACTTGAAGCCAGTAAGAATGCCACGAAGAAAGCCTGGTATCCTGCTTGGAAGCCCTGAAGATGGCTGGCACTGGAGTGTCAGCCCGATGCCCTACCATCACTGGCGGTTGGTAAGAGTAGAAGGGGAGCAGTAAGGATGCCTCTGCGTCCCTGCGGAACCCCCACACACTCTGGGCTGCAACAAGTAGGAGGGCTACTGAGATGGGCCTTAAAGCCTGGAGCGTGGGCTCAGGTGGAGTTGCTACAGGTGAGGGATTCACCTAACTCAGCAGATACTGCAGGCGGGCCTGATGGCAGCTGGGTGGCGTGGCTTCCTGGCCCTATGGGGCACATTAAGATTCAACCATGAGATTCCAGCAAAGGTAGTCAGTTACCATTCTTGTTGTGTTTATGCAAACATCAGGACAGTAGATAAATTAATCTTGATTTGGCTTTTTGATAGCCATGGAGGAATTTTAAGAAGAAAAATCCTATTTCAATAGAAGTTGTTAAAGCTAAAATGGTTTCTTTCCCTTCCACCAGACCATTTGTTAAGATATGCCCAGTACGGGCCTCTAGCAACGGTGGAATAGAAATGCAGTCCGTCTCATGATTGAGCCGGAAGTTCTAAGACAAAGGGGGGAATGAAAGGGCAAGGACTAGGCCCTTCACCTTGCCCCAGGGTAAGGGCTAGGCCCTCCACCTTGCCCCAGGGTAAGTGCTCCATCTTACCTTGGCCACGTGCTTGGCAAGGAGCTTCTTCCCGGAAGTCTAAGCCTCTGCTAGCCACACCCAGGAACAAGACACCGACTTGTGCCTGGCCAATCGGCACAGTCCTTTCTCCTCCCCTTACTATATAACCCGTCTCCACACAGAGTTATCTCTCTGTGCTTCCTGCTGCTGTGTCGGCAAGGTGGGGGAGCCGAGCTAGCTCGAATAAAGACTCTTATGCTTTTGCATCGGACATGGCTGGCTCCCTGATGT